>NW_027331955.1:1411027-1661027 GCF_048418815.1 Hemitrygon akajei
TCATGGCTGATCATCCAACTCAGAACCTTGTACCTGCTTTCTCTCCATACCCCCGATCCCTTTAGCCACAAGGGCCATATCTAACTCCCTCTTAAATATAGCCAATAAACCGGCCTCAACTGTTTCCTGTGGCAGAGAATTCCACAGATTCACCACTCTCTGTGTGAAGATGTTTTTCCTCATCTCGGTCCTAAAAGTCTTCCTCTTTATCCTTAAACTGTGACCTCTCGTTCTGGACTCCCCCAACATCGGAAACAATCTTCCTGCATCTGTCCTGTCCAATCCCTTTAGAATTTTATACATTTCAATAAGATACCCCATCAATCTTCTAAATTGTAGTGAGTATAGATATAGATAGATAGATAGATACTTTATTCATCCCCATGGGGAAATTCAACATTTTTTCCAATGTCCCATACACTTGTTGTAGCAAAAACTAATTACATACATACTTAACTCAGTAATAATATGATATGCATCTAAATCACTAACTCAAAAAGCATTAATAATAGCTTTAAAAAAAGTTCTTAAGTCCTGGCAGTTGAATTGTAAAGCCTAATGGCATTGGGGAGTATTGACCTCTTCATCCTGTCTGAGGAGCATTGCATCGATAGTAACCTGTCGCTGAAACTGCTTCTCTGTCTCTGGATGGTGCTATGTAGAGGATGTTCAGGGTTTTCCATAATTGACCGTAGCCTACTCAGCGCCCTTCGCTCAGCTACCGATGTTAAACTCTCCAGTACTTTGCCCACGACAGAGCCCGCCTTCCTTACCAGCTTATTAAGACGTGAGGTGTCCTTCTTCTTAATGCTTCCTCCCCAACACGCCACCACAAAGAAGAGGGCGCTCTCAACAACTGACCTATAGAACATCTTCAGCATCTCACTGCAGACATTGAATGACGCCAACCTTCTAAGGAAGTACAGTCGACTCTGTGCCTTCCTGCACAAGGCATCTGTGTTGGCAGTCCAGTCTAGCTTCTCGTCTAACTGTACTCCCAGATACTTGTAGGTCTTAACCTGCTCCACACATTCTCCATTAATGATCACTGGCTCCATATGAGGCCTAGATCTCCTAAAGTCCACCACCATCTCCTTGGTCTTGGTGATATTGAGACGCAGGTAGTTTGAGTTGCACCATATCACAAAGTCCTGTATCAGTTTCCTATACTCCTCCTCCTGTCCATTCCTGACACACCCCACTATGGCCGTGTCATCAGCGAACGTCTGCACATGGCAGGACTCCGAGTTATATTGGAAGTCTGATGTGTACAGTGTGAACAGGACCGGAGAGAGTACGGTTCCCTGTGGCGCTCCTGTGCTGCTGACCACCGTGTCAGACCTACAGTCTCCCAACCGCACATACTGAGGTCTATCTGTCAAGTAGTCCACTATCCAATCCACCATGTGAGAGTCTACTCCCATCTCCGTTAGTTTGTGCTTTAAGATCTTGGACTGGATGGTGTTAAAGGCACTGGAGAAGTCAAGGAATGTAATCCTCACAGCACAACTGACCCCATCTAGGTGAGAGAGTGATTTGTGCAGCAAATACGTGATAGCATCCTCCACTCCCACCTTCTCCTTATATGCAAACTGAAGCGGATCCCGGGCATGCCTGGTTTGTGGCCTCAGATTCTGTATTATCAGCCTAGTCGATCCAGTCTTTCTTCATATGAAAGTCCTGCCATCCCAGGAATCAATCTGGTGAACCTTCTTTGTACTCCCTCTATGGCAAGAATGTCTTTCCTTAGATTAGGGGACCAAAACTTCACACAATACTCTAGGTGCAGTCTCACCAAGGCCTTGTACAACTGCAGTAGAACCTCCCTGCTCCTGTACTCAAATCCTTTTGCTATGAATGCCAGCATACCATTCACCTTTTTCACCACCTGCTGTACCTGCATGCCTCCCTTCAATGACTGGTGTACAATGACACCCAGGTCACCTCCCCTTTTCCTAATCGGCCACTGTTCAGATAATAATCTGTTTTCCTGTTCTTGCAACCAAAATGGATAACCTCATATTTATCCACATTAAATTGCATCTGCCATGAATTTGCCCACTCACCTGAGTCACTGGTGTTAATTACAGGGGACTTCAACCATGTGACTTTGGACAAGACACTACCTGCTTTCTCCCAGTATGTGGATTGTTACACCAGGGGTAATAGGACTATTGACCTACTGTATGCAAACGTAGAGGATGCATACAGTGCATCCCCGCTGCCTGCACTGGGGAAAGCTGATCACAACCTGGTTTTGTTACAGCCCAGATATAAATCAATCGTGATGAGGCATCCCACTACCACACGCTCTTTTAGAAAGTGGACTCCTGAAGCTGAACAGGCCCTGAGAGACTGCTTCGGTACTACTAACTGGGATGTACTGCAAGGGGGGCTCTGTGGGGGTGTTGAGGAGGTCACTGAATGCACAACGGACTATATTAATTTTTGTGTGGATGCCGTTGTTCCTGTTAGAACTGTTCGCTGCTATCCCAATAATAAGCCCTGGATCACTAGTCACATCAAAGGCCTCCTAAACCAGAAGAAGAGGGCCTTTAAAGATGGTGATCGGTTGGAGCTTAAAAGAGTTCAGAAGGAACTCAGAGTACAGATAAGGGGGGCAAAGGAGCAGTATAGGAGGAAGCTAGAACAAAAGCTGCAGAAAAAAAAGCATGAAGGAGGTGTGGGATGGGATGAAGATCATCACCGGATGCGGTGCAAAGCGGGGGGCAAACATAAGTGGAGATGTGGAGAAAGCGAACCAGCTGAACAACTTCTTCAATAGGTTCGACAGCACAATCTCATCCTCACCGCAGAACTCCACACCAGGCTTATTTCCCTCACAGGAAAATAGCCACTCACAGGAGACCTTGCACACGCCCAGGATTACGGCTGCACAGGTGGAAGGTCAACTGAGGAAGATCTGTACCAGCAAGGCGGCTGGACCGGATGGAGTTTCCCCACGATTACTGAGGGCCTGTGCGACTGAACTGGGAGAACCACTACAGCGCATCTTCAACATGAGTCTAGACCAGAGAAGAGTACCCAGACAGTGGATCCACAACCAAAGGAGTTGAATGACTTCAGACCTGTTGCCTTGACGTCGCACATGATGAAGACCATGGAGCGGCTGATAATACAGAATCTGAGGCCACAAACCAGGCACGCCCGGGATCCGCTTCAGTTTGCGTATAAGGAGAAGGTGGGAGTGGAGGATGCTATCACGTGTTTGCTGCACAAATCACTCTCTCACCTAGATGGGGTCAGTTGTGCTGTGAGGATTACATTCCTTGACTTCTCTAGTGCCTTTAACACCATCCAGCCCAAGATCTTAAGGCACAAACTAACAGAGATGGGAGTAGACTCTCACATGGTGGATTGGATAGTGGACTACTTGACAGATAGACCTCAGTATGTGCGGTTGGGAGACTGTAGGTCTGACACGGTGGTCAGCAGTACAGGAGCGCCGCAGGGAACCGTACTCTCTCCGGTCCTGTTCACCCTGTACACATCAGACTTCCAATATAACTTGGAGTCCTGCCATGTGCAGAAGTTCGCTGATGACACGGCCATAGTGGGGTGTGTCAGGAATGGACAGGAGGAGGAGTATAGGAAACTGATACAGGACTTTGTGATATGGTGCAACTCAAACTACCTGCGTCTCAATATCACCAAGACCAAGGAGATGGTGGTGGACTTTAGGAGATCTAGGCCTCATATGGAGCCAGTGATCATTAATGGAGAATGTGTGGAGCAGGTTAAGACCTACAAGTATCTGGGAGTACAGTTAGACGAGAAGCTAGACTGGACTGCCAACACAGATGCCTTGTGCAGGAAGGCACAGAGTCGACTGTACTTCCTTAGAAGGTTGGCGTCATTCAATGTCTGCAGTGAGATGCTGAAGATGTTCTATTGGTCAGTTGTTGAGAGTGCCCTCTTCTTTGTGGTGGCGTGTTGGGGAGGAAGCATTAAGAAGAGGGACGCCTCACGTCTTAATAAGCTGGTAAGGAAGGCGGGCTCTGTCGTGGGCAAAGTACTGGAGAGTTTAACATCGGTAGCTGAGCGAAGGGCGCTGAGTAGGCTACGGTCAATTATGGAAAACCCTGAACATCCTCTACATAGCACCATCCAGAGACAGAGAAGCAGTTTCAGCGACAGGTTACTATCGATGCAATGCTCCTCAGACAGGATGAAGAGGTCAATACTCCCCAATGCCATTAGGCTTTACAATTCAACCGCCAGGACTTAAGAACTTTTTTTTTTAAAGCTATTATTAATGCTTTTTGAGTTAGTGATTTAGATGCATATCATATTATTACTGAGTTAAGTATTGTATGTAATTAGTTTTTGCTACAACAAGTGTATGGGACATTGGAAAAAAGGTTGAATTTCCCCATGGGGATGAATAAAGTATCTATCTATCTATCTATCTATCTATCTAACCTATCCAAGTCACCCTGCATCCTCCTCACAGCTAACACCGCCGCCCAGCTTCATGTCATCTGCAAACTTGGAGATGCTGCATTTAATTCTCTCATCTAAATCATTAATATATAATGCAAACAATTGGGGTCCCAGCACTGAGCCTTGCAGTACCCCGCTAGTCACTCCTTGCCATTCTGAAAAGGTCCCATTTACTCCCACTCTTTACTTCCTGTCTGCAAACCAATTCTCTATCCACATCAATACCATACCCCCAATTCCGTGTGTTATAAGTTTACGCACTAATCTCCTGTGTGGGACCTTGTCAAAAGCCTTTTGAAAATCTAAATATACCACATCTACTGGCTCTCCCCTATCCACTCTAGTAGTTACATCTTCAGAAAATTCTATAAGATTCGTCAGACACGACTTTCCTTTCACAAATCCATGCTGACTTTGTTCGATGATTTCACCTCTTTCCAAATGTGCTGTTATCACATCTTTGATAACCGACTCTAGCATTTCCCCCACCACTGACGTCAGACTAACTGGTCTATAATTCCCCGGTTTTTCTCTCCCTCCTTTTTTAAAAACTGGGGTTACATTAGCCACCCTCCAATCCTCAGGAACTAATCCAGAATCTAAGGAGTTTTGAAAAATTATCACTAATGCATCCACTATTTCTTGGGCTACTCTGGGATGCAGACCATCTGGCCCTGGGGATTTATCTGCCTTTAATCCCTTCAATTTACCTAACACCACATCCCTACTAACATGTATTACCCTCAGTTCCTCCATCTCTCTAGACCCTCGGTCCCTTACTATTTCCGGAGGACTATTTATGTCCTCCTTAGTGAAGACAGAACCAAAGTAGTTATTCAATTGGTCTGCCATGTCTTTGTTCCCTATGATCATTTCACCTGCTTCTGACTGTAAAGGTCCTTACATTTGTCTTGACCAATCTTTTTCTTTTCACAAAGCTGTAATTTATGTTCCCTGCCAGCTTTCTCTCATAACCTTTTTTCCCTTTCCTAATTAAGGTCTCTGAATTTCTCCCAGTCCTCAGGTATGTCGCTTTTTCTGGCTAATTTATGTTTCTTCTTTGGACTTGATACTATCCCAAATCTCCCTTGTCAGCCACGGGTGCACTACCTTCCCTGATTTATTCTTTTGCCAAACTAGGATGAACAATTATTGTAGTTCATCCATGTGATCTTTAAATGCTTGCCATTGCATATCCACCGTCAACCCTTTGAGTATCATTTGCCAGACTATCTTAGCTAATTCACGTCTCATACCTTCAAAGTTAACCTTCTTTAAGTTCAGAACTTTTGTTTCTGAATTAACTATGTCACTCTCCATCTTAATGAAGAATTCCACCATATTATGGTCACTCTTACCCAAGGGGTCTCACACGACAACATTTCCTTCCTCGTTGCTCAATACCTAATGTAGAATGGCCTGCTCTCTAGTTTGTTCCTCAACATTCATATGCAATAAAACAAATTATTATCTGAATGGCCGATTAGGAAAAGGGGAGGTGCAACGAGACCTGAGTGTTATTGTACACCAGTCATTGAAAGTGGGCATGCAGGTACAGCAAGCGGTGAAAAAGGCAAATGGTATGTTGGCATTCATAGCAAGAGGATTTGAGTACAGGAGCAGGGAGGTTCTACTGCTGTTGTACAAGGCCCTGGTGAGGCCACAGCCGGAGTACTGTGTGCAGTTTTGGTCCCCTAATCTGAGGAAAGACATTCTTGTCATAGAGGGAGTACAAAGAAGGTTCAACAGATTGATTCCTGGGATGGCAGGACTTTCGTATGAAGAAAGACTGGATCGACTAAGCTTTTACTCGCTGGAATTTAGAAGATTGAGGGGGGATCTTATTGAAATGTATAAAATTCTAAAGGGATTGGACAGGCTAGATGCAGGAAGATTGTTTCCGATGTTGGGGGAATCCAGAATGAGGGGTCACAGTTTAAGGATAAAGAGGAAGACTTTTAGGACCGAGATAAGGAAAAACTTCTTCACACTGAGAATGGTGAATCTGTGGAATTCTCTGCCACAGGTAACAGTTGAGGCCAGTTCATTGGCTATATTTAAGAGGGAGTTAGATATGGCCCTTGTGGCTAAAGGGATTGGGGGTATGGAGAGAAAGCAGGTACAGGGTTCTGAGTTGGATGATCAGCTATGATCATACTGAATGGCGGTGCAGGCTCGAAGGGCCGAATGGCCTACTCCTGCACCTATTTTCTATGTTTCTATCCACGGTCAACCGTTTAAATATCATTTGCCAGTTTGTCTTAGCTAATTCACGTCTCATATCTTCAAAGTTGCCCTTCTTTAAGTTCAGAACATTTGGTTCTGAATTAACTATGTCACTCTCCATCTTTAAAGCTATTATTAATGCTTTTTGAGTTAGTGATTTAGATGCATATCATATTTTTACTGAGTTAAGTATTGTATGTAATTAGTTTTTGCTACAAGTGTATGGGACATTGGAAAAAAGGTTGAATTTCCCCATGGGGATGAATAAAGTATCTATCTATCTATCTATATTATGGTCACTCTTACACAAGGGGTCTCGCATGACAAGATTGCTAATTAACCCTTCCTCATTGCTCAATACCCAGTCTAGAATGGCCTGCTCTCTAGTTGGTTCCTCAACATGTTGGTTCAGAAAACCATCCCGCACACATTCTAAGAAATCCTCTTCCTCAGCACCCTTACCAATTTGGTTCACCCAATCTATATGTAGATTGAAGTCACCCATTATAACTGCTGTTCCTTTTTTGCACGCATTTCTAATTTCCTGTTTAATGCCATCCCCAACCTCACTACTACTGTTAGGTGGCCTGTACACAAATCCCACCAGCGTTTTATGCCCCTTAGTGTTACGCAGCTCTACCCGTATCGATTCCACATCCTCCAGGCTAATGTCCTTCCTTTCTATTGCGTTAATCTCTTCTCTAACCAGCAACACAATCCCACCTCCTTTTCTTTCCTGTCTATCCCTCCTGAATATTGAATATCCCTGGATGTTGAGCTCCTATCCTTGGTCACCCTGGAGCCATGTCTCTGTGATTCCAACTATATCATATTCATTAATAACTATCTGCACATTCAATTCATCCACCTTATTACGAATGCTCCTTGCATTGACACACAAAGCCTTCAGGCTTGTTTTTACAACACTTATACAATTATGTTGAAAAGTGTCCCTTTTTGATTTTTGTCCCTGGATTTGACTGCCTGTCACTTTTACTTTTCACCTTACAACTTTTTGCTTCTACTCTCATTTTACACCCCTCTGTCTCTCTGCACTTGTTCCTATACCCCCGCCACATTAGTTTAAATCCTCCTGAACAGCAGTAGCAAATGCTCCCCCTAGGACTAGCAGAAGGGACAGCCCTCAGTGAATCCTGTGTATGCAGACTGGAAGCCTCAAGAAATGATAATGATCATGAATCATGCCCCAGATAGAAAAGAAAAACCAGCACAGTTTGCTCAGTGTGTCCACAGTACTACACAAATGTTTAATGCGACTCTGCAAGATTTATTCGGTCTCTCCTGCATGATTCTCTCAGCTGATGAGGGGTGGAAATGGAAGGCAGAATTGAGATACCAAACCTATCAGGAGTTACAGGCGAGAAACCATAATGAGAATGAACAGACAGACCAGATCATTCAAGCTTTGTAAAGGGCTCTCCAGCAACCTGTAAACATCACTAAAGTACCTGAATGCAAACCTAAACCTGGGGAATGGGGACCAGACTATTGAGAGCGATTTGTGTCCTGCTACGGCACCTTCGCAGGAGACCAAGACTTTAATGATGGGAATCTGTCCCCCCAGTTCAATGCCCTACTGTTCCAATGCTTACCAACTAAGTTAGCCAATATGATTAAAACAAATAATATGGATTGGCCTGACAATGACCGAAATCGAATGCGACGAGCTTTGACATATCATTAGGACCCAACTATCGAATCCCCATCAACCCCGAAGGGAACTAATATTAAAGGTGAATATGCTCAGCGGGAAGAAGGACGCGAGCGGGCTATATCTGAGAAACAGAAATGGGAACAAAAACCGACCAAGGGACAGGTGGGGACAACAACCCATTTAGAAACTGACAAGAAGATGCTTCCAACCATGAGTGTCAACCCTCAGGAAGAGCCCAGTGTAATATTGCAAGTTGCTGGAAATCCAATTCCATTTATGACTGATATGAGGCAACCACAACGACTCTCGATCAGGAAATAGTATCGGAAAAGGGATTCCAGCTATCAGACGCTACAATCACTCTGTCAGGGTTCAAAGGCACGGAACATACGTATTCACGTACCCAGCCACTGCAGGTGGAATTCCAGGGGAACCAGTGTGAGGTTTCATTTACAGTCACCACCAGACGGGGGTGTAATCTCGTAGGGAGAGACTTCCTCTGTCCGTTGGAAGTCGAGATTCTATGCACGGACAAGGATATCACGCTGGAACTGCGAACAACTGATAGCTTCCTCAGTTTCTGACCACCCAGGGGTGGGCACTTTATCTGGACTCCAGTACATTTGAACACCTTCTGCCAGCGGCCGACTCTCATGTGACTCTGTGTTATGACCCTACGTGGTGCTCAACTGAGGAAAGCTAATATTATGCACCCCTCGAGGGACAGAAATTCCCAGTCATGGTGATTGGAGAGGTTAAAGGAAGAGACGGCATTGCATTTCTTACTGAAGGTCCAGATTTCTTTTGGCGACAGACAGGATTGGTGGTTCCCCATACCACCTTCAGGGTTTGCCCTGGGTTCAAGCCAAAGAGCCTAGGGCTCCTTGCCTACACTCTGATGAAACAGGCCTCCAGCACCGAGGGAGACTGGCAAGACTTTGCCGTGGGCCAACTCCGATACTGGAAGGAGTTTGAGGTGAAAACAGGACATCTGGTAAGACATTCTTTTAACAGTGACCGAACCCAAGACGTTATACCCCATCTCTGGGCAATTTCAGTCCATGAAGTCAGCCCTCCTGTCCGGATCACAGTGAAAGAAGGACAGACTCTCCCATCCATTCTGCAATACCCTCTCTAGACTGTCCGGATCACTGTGAAAGGACAGACTCTCCCATCCATTCTGCAATACCCCCTCTAGCCTGTCCAGATCACTGTGAAAGAAGGACAGACTCTCGCATCCATTCCGCAATACCCCCTCTAGCCTGTCCGGATCACTGTGAAAGAAGGACAGACTCTCGCATCCATTCCGCAATACCCCCTCTAGCCTGTCCGGATCACTGTGAAAGAAGGACAGACTCTCCCATCCATTCTGCAATACTCCCTCTAGCCCGTCCGGATCACAGTGAAAGAAGGACAGACTCTCCCATCCATTCTGCAATACCCCCTCTAGCCTGTCCGGATCACTGTGAAAGAAGGACAGACTCTCCCATCCATTCTGCAATACCCGCTCTAGCCCTTCCGGATCACAGTGAAAGAAGGACAGACTCTCCCATCCATTTAGCAATACCCCCTCTAGCCCGAGGCAACGTTTTATGAGGATGGAAACTCTTTTGTGGATCCATCAGGAAAACAATATTCTGACTATGCGATAGTGATGGACAGTGAAGTAATTGAGCAAGCCTCTTTTGAAGCAGCTGTCTCCACCCAGAAGGCTGAGCTGTTTGCTCTGACTCGTGCCTGTATCCCAGCAACAGACTAAAGTGGGAACGTTTACACAGACTCCTGTTATGCATTTGGAATTGTGCATGACTACACGGCTCTCTGGGAACATGGGGATTCCTGACTTCCTCTGGCCACCCCATTAGTAATGCCACCTTTGTAAACAACTTACTCACCGCTCTACAGCTACCTCGAGTTTTGTTCTTCTCAGGGGGACGCCTCTGAGGAGGAGTGAAAACTGTGGTCCCAGATGGGGTGCCAGAAAGACCCCGACCTGGGTTTTTGGATCACCCCAGCGGGACAGGTTTGTGTTCCTATACAGTTTTTACCAATACTGGTCGATTATATACATAATTGTACACTCCTGGGAAAGGAGGGAATGGTTGGTATCCTGTACCCTGCACACCGGGTACGACTCCCTTGACAGGTGGATCTTTTTCGTGTCTACAAGTTGATTTTATTGAATTGCCTAGAGTCCATTGCTATAGATACTGCTTAGTTATTATAGATGTGTTTAGTAGATGGATTGAAGCTATTCCAACTACCATTAATACTGCTGTGACTGTTGTGAAGGTATTATTAAGGGAAATAATTCCCAGGTATGGCCTGCCAGAGATGCTGAGTTCAACAATGGCCCACACTTTATGGTGAAAGTAAATGAAGGAGTATGTAACAAACTAGCTATCAAGCAACAATTCCAGTTTGTACACCACCCACGGGCCGCTGGCAGAGTGGAAAGAGCCAATGGCACTCTGAAGAGTAAACTGGCCAGACTAACAGCGGAGACTGGACCCACTTGGTTGAAGGTCCGACCATTAGCCCGATTCCACATAAGGGTTACCCCACAGGGGAAAACAGGGTTGTCACCAGCTGAAATCATTTCTGGACAGCCCATGAGGACACCCTAGGGACAAAGTCTCAGGATTAAAGGCAAAGTGAATAAGAATAAGGAACCTTGGTTCTCGATGGATATTGGAACTCTGATAAAGAAGAGAGAGATGTATGACATGTGTAAGAAACAGGGAGCAAATAAGGTACTTGAGGAGTATAAAAAGTGCAAAAAAATACCTAAGGAAGAAATCAGGAGGGCTGAAAGAAGACATGAGGTAGCGTTGGCAGTCAAGGTGAAGGATAGTAAGAGCTTCCACAGGTATATTAATAGCAATAGGATAGTTAAGGGATAAAATTGGTCATCTTGAAGATCAGAGTGGTCGGCTATGTATGGAACCAAAAGAAATTGGGGAGATGTTAAATGATTTTTTTGTGTCTGAATTTACTAAGGAAACTGGCATGGAGTCAATGGAAATGAAGCAAACAAGTATTGAGGTCATGGAACCTATACAGATAGAAGAGGAGGAGGTGCTTGCTACCTTGAGGCAAGTAGATAAATCTCCAGGACCTGACAGGGTATTCCCTCGGACCTTGAAGGAGACTAGTGTTGAAATTGCAGGGGCCCTGGCAGATATATTTAAAAGTAGCTATCTATGGGTGAGGTGCCAGAGGATTGGCGGATAGCTCATGTTGTTCCATTGTTTAAAGAAGGCTCAAAAAGTAATCCAGGAAATTATAGGCTGGTAAGTTTGATGTTGGTCATGGGTAAATTATTGGAAGGAGTACTAAGAGATAGGATTGACAATTGTTTGGACAGACAGGGACTTATTAGGGAGAGTCAACACGGCTTTGTGCATGGTAGGTTATGTTTAACAAATATATTAGAGATTTTCGAGGAGGTTACAAGGAAAGTGGATGAAGGCAAGGCAGTGGATGTAGTGGACTTCAGTAAGGCCTTTGACAAGGTCCCGCATGGGAGGTTAGTTAGGAAGATTCAGTCACTAGGTATACATGGTGAGGTAGTAAATTTGATTGGGAATTGAGAATGGGAGAAGTCAGAGAGTGGTAGTGGAGGATTGCTACTCTGAGTGGAGGCCTGTGACTAGTGGTGTGCCACAGGGATCAGTGCTGGGTCCATGGTTATTTGTCATCTATATCAATGATCTGGATGATAATTTGGTAAATTGGATCAGCAGATTTGCTGATGATACAAAGATTGGAGGTGTAGTGGACAGTGAGGAAGGTTTTCAAAGCTTGCAGAGGGATCTGGACCAGCTAGAAAAATGGCAGATGTAGTTTAATATAGACATGTGTGAGGTATTGCACTTTGGAAGGAAAAACCAAGGTAGAACATACAAGGTAAATGGCAGGGCGCTGAGGTGTGCACTAGGACAGAGGGATCTAAGAATACTGATACAAAATTCCCTAAAAGTGGCATCACAGGTAGATAGGGTAGTAAAGAGAGATTTTGGTTCATTGGCCTTTATAAATCAAAGTATTGATTATAAGAGTTGGAATGTTATGGTGAGGTTGTATAAGGTATTAGTGAGGCCAAATTTGGAGTATTGTGTGCAGTTTTGGTCACTGAATTACAGGAAGGATAATACTAAGGTTGAAAGAGTGCAAGAGAAGGTTTACAAGGATGTTGCCAGGACTTGAGAAACTGAGTTACAGAGAAAGGTTGAATAGTTTAGGACTTTATTCCCTGGAGCGTAGGAGAATGAGGGGTGATTTGATAGAGATGTATAAAATTATGATGGGTATAGATAGAGTGAATGCAAGCAGGCTTTTTCCACTGAGGCTAGGGGAGAAAAAAAACCAGAGGACATGGGTTAAGGGTGAAGGGTGAAAAGTTTAAAGGGAAAATTGGGGGGGGGGTTCTTCATAACTGAGTCTGACTGGTACTGGCATAACTGGTTCTTCTGGGCACATTCAGTCTCACTCCCAACTATTTCCTACCTTCCTTTGTACAGGTACGTAATGTCTAAAGGACCAGTGTTTGAGTAAATGAGACTCACCAAACTTTCTCCTGACTGAATCACTGGAATCTCCAAGTCAGATGGGTTCTCTCCAGTTGATGCTCTCAATCCTCGGGCTGGTTCACTTGTTGCTGTTCCCTCGTCTTCAGTCGTGGTTTTTCTTCCAATAAATCTCTCTTTGCAGGTCTAACTTAAACATGAAAGATAATGAAGCACGTTAACAATGAAAAGGAGGACCAAACGTATCTGCTGAATGTTACTAGGAACAAAACTCACTGAAATTTAAACGTTGGCAAATATAATGATGTCAGTGAACAATCTTTAATTGTCCCTCACACATCACAAAACAATATGGGATAAGAAGGAGCCATCATTCAGTCATGGTAAGACACAAGACACAGGAACAGAATTAGGTGATTCAATCCATCTGGTCTGCTCCACCACTCAGCCATTCAATCATGGCCAATTTTTATTCCAACACCATATTCCTGCCTTCCTCCTGTAACCCTGAAACTACTCAGCAATCATCAGTATATTAATCTTCACAAATATACCCAAATGGCAGCCTCAAACAAATTCTGCGGCAACAAATTCCACAGATCAGACATCTTGTGGCCAAAAATTTTTTCTCATCTCAGTTTTAAAGGAAAGCATCTTTATTCTGAGACGGTGCTCTCAGATCACAGACTCTCTGTCTAATGGAAACATCCTCTCCATGTCCACTGTATCCAGGCTTTTCAGCATTCGGTAGGTTTACTTAACCATACATCCCTCCACCACCCCCACCGCCCCTCTGACCTCCATTGAGCACAGGTCCAGAACCATCAAATGCTCCTCATATATAAATCCGATCATTCCTGAGATTATTCATGTGAACCTCATTAGCAACGACTGCACTGTACACATTTCCAGGAATAACAGACAAATCGGTTCCAGGATAATTTACAGGGAAAAGTTGTGCTTCCTTTACTGTTATACTATCACTCCATTTCCAGGTGAAAACAGGACCATTTCAGGAAATTTGTATTACAGATCCTAGGATACAGATCTTGTCTTGTCTATACTGGACCGACCGCCCTCGCTGGGCTATGAACGTGCAGGAGTAATGTATGGCTCAGCTCTACTGCGGGGAGCTGAGGCTCGAACCATTCTCCCCCTAGACTTCCCAGTCCCTCGGTAAAGCAGGCAGTGAAACCAAAGATCCCCACAACCTGGGACGTTCTCCTTTCTCACCCACCCCACTCCGGGAGAAGACACAACAGCCATAAAGCTCCAGGCCAAATGCGAGAAGCCTCAGTAAACGAGGCGAGTTCGGGGAAGTTAATGGGACTCAGCGGCCAAAATCACACCACGTGATCTGGCGTCACAAAGCGGAGGGCGGGGCGAATCTGCGGCACACAGCCTCACGTGACCTGACGGCGGGACTTCCATTTCAATTCTGTGGAAACAGACAGCCTGGGCTCCTGGTTTGGATCGTTCAATGCAGATTAAGTGAAGTCGACACATTTCTGACGAGCCCAGATAGTTGGGAAACAAATGAATTCCTGGCCCACAGTTCGGGGCTCACGGTCAACATCGGATCTCCCCGCTCGGGATCGGTCTCAATACTCACCGATGGGAAAGTGATATCTTCGGCCCGCAGACAGAGATACCGACGGAAGAGACGAAAGTCTTTCACGAACACACAGCCGACCCACTTCAGCTGTGAGCAGAGAGGAAAACACCGTCCACCCGGAGACTGTGAACATGCGCGAAGAGATTATTACATCATCGGGAGGCGGGGCCTCGGAAACAGACGCCAGATGCTGCCTATCTGCGGTTAAATGGGAGGGGCAAACGGGATCACGTGTCAGGATTGGCGACCCCCCCCCCCCCCAGGCAGAGACTCTAGCTACTCATTAGATAGATAGATAGATAGATAGATAGATAGATACTTTATTCATCCCCATGGGGAAATTCAACCTTTTTTCCAATGTCCCATACACTTGTTGTAGCAAAAACTAATTACATACAATACTTAACTCAGTAAGAACTAACTCAAAAAGCATTAATAATAGCTTTAAAAAGTTCTTAAGTCCTGGCAGTTGAATTGTAAAGCCTAATGGCATTGGGGAGTATTGACCTCTTCATCCTGTCTGAGGAGCATTGCATCGATAGTAACCTGTCGCTGAAACTGCTTCTCTGTCTCTGGATGGTGCTATGTAGAGGATGTTCAGGGTTTTCCATAATTGACCGTAGCCTACTCAGCACCCTTCGCTCAGCCACCGATGTTAAACTCTCCAGTTCTTTGCCCACGACAGAGCCCGCCTTCCTTACCAGCTTATTAAGACGTGAGGCGTCCCTCTTCTTAATGCTTCCTCCCCAACACGCCACCACAAAGAAGAGGGCGCTCTCCACAACTGACCTATAGAACATCTTCAGCATCTCACTGCAGACATTGAATGACGCCAACCTTCTAAGGAAGTACAGTCGACTCTGTGCCTTCCTGCACAAGGCATCTGTGTTGGCAGTCCAGTCTAGCTTCTCGTCTAACTGTACTCCCAGATACTTGTAGGTCTTAACCTGCTCCACACATTCTCCATTAATGATCACTGGCTCCATATGAGGCCTAGATCTCCTAAAGTCCACCACCATCTCCTTGGTCTTGGTGATATTGAGACGCAGGTAGTTTGAGTTGCACCATATCACAAAGTCCTGTATCAGTTTCCTATACTCCTCCTCCTGTCCATTCCTGACACACCCCACTATGGCCGTGTCATCAGCGAACTTCTGCACATGGCAGGACTCCGAGTTATATTGGAAGTCTGATGTGTACAGGGTGAACAGGACCGGAGAGAGTACGGTTCCCTGCGGCGCTCCTGTGCTGCTGACCACCGTGTCAGACCTACAGTCTCCCAACCGCACATACTGAGGTCTATCTGTCAAGTAGTCCACTATCCAATCCACCATGTGAGAGTCTACTCCCATCTCCGTTAGTTTGTACCTTAAGATCTTGGGCTGGATGGTGTTAAAGGCACTAGAGAAGTTAAGGAATGTGATCTTCACATTAGTCTGTGGAAAGAAGCAAACTTGCCGCTCACATCTCCTCTCACCTTAAATGTATTAGAAATTTCAACCCCCGGGAAAAATATATCGTCTGTCCACTCTATCTGTTGCGCTTGTAATCTTATAAACGTCCATCCAGTCTCACCCCAGCCTGCGCCGCTCTGGAGAAAACAACAAAGTTTGTCCAGCCTCTCGTTATAGCTCAAAGTGACCTGTCACAGGAATACCGTCTTCCAGGGGTTACCACACAACATACCCAGGCAAGGGTTAACACAAGATATTCCAAAACCCACTCTTATGGATTATACGATGTGACAGCCACACACATTCGTTGTGGATCCGTGTACCGATGATCAACCCACTCTTGTGGGCATAGGAGAGTTCCAAGCCTCAGCTGTGACTAACTGAAGCGATCAGCTTTTCCAGTCTCTCTCTCTCTCTCTCTCTCTCTCTCTCCCTCTCTCTCTCTCTCTCTCTCTCTCTCTCTCTCTCTCTCTCTTTAGACTGGCTGACTGCCTGTCTGCAGATCGCTCTCTCTCAATTATGGTTCAGTCCACAGTCAGCGAAGTCAGCCTGTGACTGACGTCATTGCCCCGCCTCCTTGGAATCTGAGATCCCTCTGATCATCGACACTGTTCAGGGTTTTGCATTTAACAGTGTACTGTCTCATACATTCGACCTACCGAGCTGCCAAGATGATCATCACTAATCAAATCACACTGAGATTTCTCAGGTCCTGCCAAGTGCACAAGTACGGGAAGGTACAGGTACAGAGAAACACTGACTTGTGGCAGCATCACAGGCAAGTACATTCAGATAACACACGGAACACAAATTATACGATTCTCTGTCAGTAACAATCTGTAAATATGATTTCAGTCATTAACAATATATAAAATACATTGTCTCATGATCAATATTAAAATGTGCATTTTGTGTCAACAACAGACTTGGAAATGTTGAATTTGGTCCCTGTCTCCATTCCTCCTGTAATCCACAACCAGCTCCTGTCTTTTTGTCACAATGAGGGAGATGTTGTTTTCTTGTCGGGGTGATGACTTCTTCTCTGTCGGCTGCCTCGTTATTATTTGAGATTAGGCCAGTCAGTGTAGTATAGACAGCAAATTTAATTAGCAGATTGGAGCTGTGGGTGGCTATGGAAGTCATGGGTGCACAGAGAGTAAAGGAGAGGGCAAGGTGTCACTCCTGTGGGGTATATGTGCTGAGGGTCAGAGAGACAGAGGAGATGGAGCCCACTGTTACCACCTGCCGGCGATCTGACAGGAAGTCCAGGATCCAGCTACACAAAGCAGGGTGAAGGCCGAGGTCTCTGAGCTCCTTGTCGATACTTCACGCCTTTGTATGGCTACTGCTCTGCCCATGACTGCAAGGAACTGCAGAGAACTTTGGAGAGCAGAGAACATCAGAGAAACAAACCGCCACTCCATGGACTCTTCCTACACTTCCCCTCCCTCGGAAAAGCAGGCTATGTACTCAAAGATCCTCACAACCTGGACATTCTTGCTGCAAACCCGCTCCCCCATCGGGGAAGAGATACAAAAGCCTTAAAGCGCGAACCACCCGGCTCAAGGACGGCTCCCTGTCTGTGTTTATAAACCAAATGAATGATAAAATGGACTCGGCCTCACAATGTAACTCGACGTGACCCTGCACCATATGTCTATCTGCAATGCACTTTCTCTGCAGCCATAATGCTTTGTTACAGTTACTGTTTAGTCGTTTTCATTTTTTTAAATTTTTAGAATCTTTTTTATTGGTACAGAATCTTGTACAGCTATAAAATGATACAAAACTTCAATAGATTAATATGTATGCAATTAATAAAGCTGATAAAAACTGATCGTAAAATATAAAATTGGAAATTATTTACATATATATAAAAGTATTTGGAAAAAAAGGAACCCCATCTAACTAGGGGGAAAAATCCAATAACTACACACATTTGACCATCATCTAAATATGAAAATAAGAAACATCAACCGCCATTTCGTATTTATAAAAAAAATAAATTTGGAAGGAAACCATACAGAGTAATTCAAATTAAATGATAATATTTGGCAAATGAACCCCATCTTCTTTCAAATTCGAATCGAGGATCAAAAGTTCTACTTCTATGTTTTTCCAAACTAAGACATAACATTCCCTGAGAAAACCATTCAATTAATGTAGGGGAAGAAATATCTTTCCATTTTAATAAAATAGCCCTTCTTGTCAGTAGTGTAACAAATGCAATTACATGTTGATCTGAAGCTGAAATACCCTGAATATGATGTGGAGCTATTCCAAATAGAACAGTCAATCTATTAGGTTGTAAATTAATTATCAGAGCTTTAGAAATTGTCGAAAATAAAGATTTCCAAAACGATTTTAATGAAGAACATGACAAGAACATATGTGACAAAGAGCTAATTGAGTTTTACATCTATCACAGCATTTGTCTATACTAGGAAATATTTTAGATAGTCTCTCCTTTGTTAAATAATAACGGTGAACAATTTTAAATTGAATTAAACGATGGTGGGCACATACAGAAGAAGAATTTACGTTTTTCAAAACTCGAAGCCAATCTTCATTAACAAAGGCCATATTAAGTTCTCTCTCCCAATCTTATTTAGTCTTTAGTGATAGGTTCTCCTTTTGTAACAAAAATAAATTATAAATTCTGCTAATGGAACCTTTCACTAAGGGATTCGATTTCAAAATGTTATCCAACAAATCAGATTCTTGTAAATATGGAAACTTAGGTAAATATTGCTGTTAAAAATGTCCAATCTGAACATATTGCTGAAAATGTGTATGAGCGAGAGAAAATTTGTTAAATAACTCTTCAAAGGTCATCAATCGACAATCACAAAATAAATCTGTAAAAGAATGGATCCCGTTATTTTTCCATAGGAGAAAAATTGGGTCAGATGTTGAAGGTTTAAATGAAAAGTTTCGATATAAAAAACTGGACAACTTAAATTGTTTAAAATTTTTTAAAAAACGAAACTGAACCCAAATCCGTAGGGATTGTTTAATAACCGGGTAAAGATTTAAATTTGGAATTTTAGAGAGCTGTAAAGGTAATGGAGCTCCTAAAATTGAAGTTAAATAAAATTGTTTAACAGCTTTTAATTCCAAATCAACTCATAATGATTTTTGGTTCCTATCAAGCCAATATAACCAAAAACATAATTGTCTAATTTTCACAGCCCAATAATACAGTCTTAAATTAGGAAGTGCAAGTCCAGCATCTTTTTTAGATTTGTGTTATTGATACTTATTAATTCTTGGTCTCTTATTGGTCCAAATAAAGGAAGAAATAAGAGAGTCAATTTGATCGAATTTTTTTAGTTAAAAAGATAGGTATATTTTCGAAAATATATAAAAATCTAGGTAAAATCATCATTTTCACAGCATGAATACGACCTATTAAAGAAAAAGTAAGTGGATTCCATCTAGAAAATAGCTGCTTCATGGAGTCCAATAAAGGAACTATATTCGCTTTATAGAGATCTTTATGTTTTTTAGTAATTATAATACCTAAATATCTAAATGTATTAACAATTCTAAAAAGAATATCATCATATATACTAACATGGGCATTTAATGGAAACAATTCGCTTTTATTCAAGTTAAGTTTATATCCTGAAAATGTACCAAAATCTTTAAGTGTTTCCAAAAGATTAGGAATTGATTCCTCAAGGTTTGAAATAAAAACCAAAAGATCATCTCCATAAAGAGAAATCTTATGTATGGTTCCATTCATAGAGATACCGAAAATATTTTCAGCTTCACGTAGTGTTATAGATAAAGGCTCCAATACAAGTTTCAAAAATTAAAGGGCTTAATGGACATTCCCGTCTAGTGCCACGAGGAAGTGAGAAAAAAAGAAGACCTGCAGTTATTAGTAATGACAAGCTCAAAGGCAGCTTCCTGTCTGTGTTTATCAGCCAAATGAATGATAAAATGGACTCGGCCTCACAATGTAACTCGACGTGACCCTGCACCATATGTCTATCTGCACTGCACTTTCTCTGCAGCCATAATGCTTTGTTACAGTTATTGTTCTGTCGTATATCAGCTCAATGTACTGTTGTAATGTATCGATCTGTGTGGATGGTACGTCAGGCAAGATTTTCACTGTAGCTCAGTACGTGATGATAATAAACAAATTCCCCATTTTAATTGTGTGGAAATGTTAGACAGACTGAGCTTCTGCTCTGGAACCACAGAAGGAAACTGAACTGTTTTCATTTCTGAACTGAACTGAACTGTTGTCCAGCCTTTCGTTATAGCTCATGCCCTCTAATCCAGGCAGTATCCTGGGAAACCTCTTCTGCGCCCTCTCCAAAGCCCCGACATCCTTCCGAGAATGGGGGAGACCAGAACTGCATGAAACACTCCAGATGTGGTCTAACTAGTTTTATAAAACTGTTGTTACGAACTGTGACGTTTTAGAAACGAACCAACAACAATAGAATTCACAGTGGAGTCTGGTTTTGATGTTAAAACCACTTTCTTTATGAGTATCTACTTGTCATATAGTAACTTAACGAAGTAAAGGAAAGTTTACACTGTTAGACGAGTTAGCTATGGGACATTGGAAAAAAAATGTTGAATTTCCCCATGGGGATGAATAAAGTATCTATCTATCTATCTATCTATCTATCTATCTAAGTGCCTATATGTGTAAATATAACTCCCAGACTATCCACCCTGAGGGAATAAATCTCAGAGTCTTGAGGTGGTAAAGTAGGATAGTTCAGTAATCCACGGAATAAATGACGGGAAAGAGATATTTGTAATCCAGGGTGAAACGTAGAGAAACGGCTGTTACTTCAAAATACCGTCGTCGAAGTTCTTATCCGTTGAATCCGTCCACATACGAGTTATCAGCGAAAATGACCTGTCACAGGAATACCGTCTTCCAGGGGTTACCACACAACATACCCAGGCAAGGGTTAACACAAGATATTCCAAAATCCACTCCTATGGATTATACGAAGTGACAGCCACACACATTCGTTGTGGTTCCGTGTACCGATGATCAACCCACTCTTGTGGGCATAGGAGAGTTTCAAGCCTCAGCTGCGACTAACTGAAGCGATCAGCTTTTCCAGTCTCTCTCTCTCTCTCTCTTTAGACTGGCCGACTGCCTGTCTGCAGATCGCTCTCTCTCTCTTATGGTTCAGTCCACAGTCAGCGCTGTCAGCCTGTGACTGACGTCAATGCCCCGCCTCCTTGGAGTCTGCGATCCCTCTGATCATCGACACTGTTCAGCAAATCTAATTAGCAGATTGGAACCCGCCACTGCAGCCCCACAGTGCACTATGTACTGATTGCAAAGCTACGAAATTGCATGTGAATAGCCTCCCCCAACTCCACTCTTTCTGCGTCAGCAGCTGACTGGGGCACCTTATATCTCGCTGCCTCCGCCAGGACATTAAACTGTGAACAACTGTGGTCAGGGACTGATCTCTGGGGTACTCCAAACGCTACCTCCTTCCAGTCTGAAAACGACCCACTCATCCAGCCACACACTACCGGCAGTTTATCGATCTCCAACGAAAAAGCCTAATCACCTACTCCCAATGTTCAATAGCATTGCTGACTCTGAATTTACCACCGTCAAATGCCGGGAGGGACATAATAATCAGAAAGTCTCTATCACAGCCGTGTAAATAAAATGTGATCTCAGTCGGTGTGTGGAGCATGCTCAGAATGCGAAAGAGACAGACAAACTGAGCCAAGTCACAGACTGATGAAGGGGAGGAATGATCCATTTTGATACAGAGAGGGAAGCAGAGAGTTTGATATTGTCCCTGATGCCGGAACTGCGGTCAGTTTGAAGATGAAGTATTATTTCTCCAAATTGTTTGGAGCTGTGACAGTGTTTTTATCAGAAGGCACTATGGGGACTAAAATTACCTGAGTTGAAATGTTGTCCTTCCCCTCATGGCATTGCATGGAGTAGACGTGTTTCTCGAACAGCTTCGTTCTTTTTAAGTTACTGAATCCAATCTGCGTTGATGTCTCGTGCTAAAACTTCTGGAAAAAAGAAGAGGATCCTTCTGTGACTGTGGAAGCTATTGCGGAGCTAATTCGGAAGCTCAGAGCGAAACGTCTGAACCACATTCGGATGTGTGTTTAAAGGTTACCACAGAGCTTAAACGAATTGAGATTCTGCTGCAGACTATTCAAAACACTTTGCAGGAACAGACTACTCAGATTCAGGAACATGAAGATGCTTTAACGAGACTCGATACTAAGACGGATGAGTTGGGGAAGTTCGGAGATAAACAATCGAAAATCGTTGAATCTCTAAGACGAAAGATTGTTGCCTTGAGAATAGATCAAGAAGGAACAATATACGTATTTTGGGTCTTCCTGAGTTGGTCGAAGGCAATCGACCTTCAGAATTTTTTGCAAAGCTGTTGGCTCGTATGTTTTCTGATGTTTTGGAGACTCCGCCTAGAATAGCCCGGGCACACCGAGCCCCAGTGTTTAAATCCTCTTCTCAGCAGAAACCTCCACCTGTGATCATTGCGTTTCTTGAAAAGAAAAGTTACTATAATTCGCCATCTTGTCCGTTAGGTATGATTAACTTTGAAGATGATAAGATAAGGCTGGTCGTTGATTATTTGCCCGGGGTATTAAATGAACGTTTTATGTATAAAAAAAAGTCATGGCTGCGTTATATAACGAAGGTTATAAACCTTCACTAAATTACCCCGCTCGTCTCAAGAACATTTTGAAAAATGAAATGTTGTCCTTCATCCACTGACAAGCTTTGTAAACTTTTAACTGTGTAGAAAAGTCAAAGGATTTGTCTATGGGACTCACAAACACAACAGCTCGTTAGTTCCGCTGTATCTGTCAGTTCACCAGCGCTTGAATGCCGCCGATCCTTGAATGTGGAGGCGGAGATGCTGGAGAAAGCAGCGCCTCACTCGCTAAAAGGAGAGCTCGAACACGTGTCCATGTCAGTGATCTGATTGGATACATTGCCATGACGTTATAGCACCGTGACGTCATTCACTGACTCTCATTTCGGAAGGGGTTCATCCGGCCATCGCAGATACACGGACAACTTCGCACTGGGAAGCGGCCGTTCACCTGCTCCGTGTGTGCGAAGAGACTCATTCAGTTAACCCACCTTGTGATGCTCAGGTGAGTTCACAATAAATAGAGGCCACATTTCTGTCCGGAGTGAGCAAAGAGTTTTACTCAATCATCACAGCTGCTGCAACACCAGCAACTTCACATCAGGGAGGAAGTTCAAATCAGCTCCGTGTTAAATGTTTAACCATCACGGTGACTGAAGGCAGCTGCAGGTTCATGAGGGACTGTTACTGT
The DNA here is from genome assembly GCF_048418815.1 of Hemitrygon akajei. Classification (NCBI taxonomy): domain Eukaryota; kingdom Metazoa; phylum Chordata; class Chondrichthyes; order Myliobatiformes; family Dasyatidae; genus Hemitrygon; species Hemitrygon akajei. Next base: position 1,434,329 of record NW_027331955.1, read on the forward strand.
CAGATTCTGCAGTTCTTGCGGCTGCTCATCACACCCAGGACTGAACCCTGGTCACTGAGCATTGGAGGAGTCTGTTCTGCTGATGTTAGACTTAAACTAGACTGGCGTTTAATACAGTGGATCTGTGAAAGATAAATCAGATTTTATCAAATCCCGTGTGTCAGGTACTTACTGTCTCTATCACACTCAAAACGTACACGAGAGAGGCCACTCGGCCCATCAGATCCTTACCCATGTTTCTGTTCCATATCAGTTTATGAAAATCTACCCCTGCCGTTCCCCTCTCACTCTCCCTGTGTGACAGGTTGCAACTAGTCACCACTCCGTGGGATCGAAGATTTCCCTTGTATTTCATAGAATCATAGAAATCTTCAACACATTACAGACGCTTTGGCCGACATTGCTGTGCCGACCATGTAACTTACTCTAGAAACTGCCAAGAATTAAACTACCGCATAGCCACCTATTTTCCTAAGCTCCATGTACCTATCTAAGGGTCTCTTAAAAGACACCATTGTATCCGCCTCTACCACCGTCACTGGCAGTGCATTCCACACACACACCACTCTGCTTAAAAAACTGATCTGTGACATCTCCTCTGTACCTACTTCCAAGCAGCTTAAACCTATTCCCCCTCGTGTTAGCCATTTCAGCCCTGGGAAAAAGCCTCTGGCTATCCACACGACCAATGCCTCTCATCATCTTATATACCTGCATGAATTCCCTGCATGATTTTCTCCGGGCTGAATAAGACGATGAGCTCACTGTGGTTGAGACGTTCTTCAGGGCTCTGGACGAAGTTGGTTAAACTCCTTCTTCCCCGCTCTTTTCAACGTTTTGGGTCATTTTCACCAATTTTAAAGGACTGTGCCTCAGACAGCTGGGTTGTTGCAATTGTTACGTACCAGCAGCAACAGATCACTAATGGAGTCTGGTTTCGATGTTAAAACCACTCTCATTAGTATCTGCTACAAATATAAAAGATTAAATGAAATAAACAGTTTATTTGCGTATATACAGCTCCCGAACTATCAAGCTTGAGAAACAATGCTTAAATTCTTAAGATGATAAAGTGGAAAAGTTCAGTAATCCACGGAATAAATGAGTGAGAGGAGAGATTTGTAAATCCACACGAAGTTGTGGAGAGAAGGCAATTACGAAGAATTCCACACACATTCCACGCTGGGTAAACGAAATAACAGTCGCCGAAGATCTTATCCGTCGATTCGTTCCGAAATCCACTTAGAAATATCACCAGGTGACAGTGGCAGGAATATCGTCTTCAAGTCGTTACCACAGAACACCCCGATTCCAGGTAAGTGCCAACAAAAGTGATACCACAGGATACTCCAACAAATCCACACATATGGATGATACGAAGTGACAGTCACACATCCGTTGTGCACTGCGTGCCGATGATCAACCCAATCTTTTGGGCATAGCAGTGACCAGCTGAAGTCTCTCTCACTCTCTCTCTCTTCCTCTCCCTCGCCCCCGCCCCCCACTGTCTCTGCTGCAGCGCGTGTGTGACGTCACAGCCCCGCCTCACGCAGGCACTTAAAGCGACACTCACAGTAAACGAATCTGCGATCTCGCAACACAATGTACCTCTAAAGTCTGACAGCAGACTAGCAAGTGAAACTTCGGTGTTGCAGAATCAGAAACCAAAGATTTGCCAGCCTGAGTCAGGGCTTTGGGGCTCCAGAGAGAGAATGGTCTAGAGTTTACGAGGAGGAAGAGGAAGAGGAAACAGACCAGCAGGATATGGCTACAAAAGGAAGATCAGAAAAATTTGGAAACTGGTTGACCCAAAAAAAAAGATGGTTAGTTTCTGCAAAATACTGGTGGTAATCAAAAGATCAGGCAACAATTGTGGAGAGGAATAAATAAACAACTTTTAGACCGAGCCTCTTCAGCATACCTAGACTGTGTACTCCGCTGCTTAGTTGCTGCCTGAGCTGCAGAGTTCCTCCAGCATTTTGTGTGTGAGCGTCTCTGTATGTCCAGCAACTGCAGAATCTCCTGTTTTATATCTGCATTTTACTTTGGCATTAGATACACGTTGATATTGAGTACATTGTTTACGTGAGCCGCTTTCTGCGTTAAAAGAGCTGCAGATTTTTTCGATACACCCGAAAAAAAATGAGATATGGACATTGAACCGGTGCTTCAAGAAATGTTTAATGGCACCGTTATTACCCATAGGTCCCTGCGGTAATAATGTTTGTCAGGCACTGAAGAACTGATGAACTGCGCAGGCGTCAGGCTGATGATGTCCCCGAGTATCACGCATGCGTGCAGAACACAGAAGGCTTTTAAAATGTCGGATGCAGGTAAGAGCGATTCTCTGTGTTTTTATCTTAAACTCCGACTTCGGGACGATTCCTGTGAATTTCTGACACCGTGGCCTGCAATCCCGGGACAGTCCTGCCCTCTTCCCTGTCTCTCAGCCCCACGATCCGTACACGGACCCCGGGGAGCTTCCGGCTGATGAGGGAATGGAAACCGATGGATCTCTCAGACAGAGCTGAGCTCCACCTATCTAAATGCAAGGATTAGGAACTGGGAGAAAGGGAACAAAACCCATCTGTGGACACTTTCTGGAGGTCCCAGATACGTATGTTCCACGACCACTGGACTAAGTGTGTAAATGTAGGAGGGGACTATGTTGAAAAATAGATGTGCTAGATTTTCTAAAATTGACTCCTTCAACCTTAGGCCACAAACTTATCTATCACCCCTTTTATATAGGGAAAAGCAGTATAACATTAGATGATCATCACCATAAGATGAAAGTTTAAATCTTAGCCTTTGTTTTAAATTAACACTTAGTCTTTCCTGTGATTAGAAAATAGGAATCTTGGCTAAATTACCAGACATAAAGTATGGTGAGGTACAGTGCTAGCATTGTAGATTAGCAAGGATTCTACTTTGGGTTGGACTTCCAGAGTACACTTACTGGATATCCACAGGACAGTATTGTTGAAGACTAAGACAGTACTTTCAAATAGAATTGGAAAGGAAATGAGAGCTTTTACCACCTGGTCATTTGCCACCTCTTCTTGTGATTCTGCTCCTAAATGTGAAGACATGGAGAAGTGAGTTTAAAATTATGCCATCGAACTGGTTGTAAGAATGGACCACACCTATTGGTCCTCATTTGCTTTATTCAGAGCCTTGTCAATAGCATGAATAACTGAATAAACATTTCATTAGAATGGGGTGGATTAAACTGAATATATAGGATCTTTAAATTATACCCCTTCCCACTTATTATTTTTGCTGGAAAATAGATTTTGAAATTCTAAGTAATCCTGACTAAAGTGTAATATGGTTTTTAAAAAAGCTCAAGGTCAAATAAGTGTGAAACATTTGTAGAGCATTTTATAGGAAGGGACATTAAAGACATTCATCATTCATGCTGATTTTTCCTCCCAGCACTGCCGCAAATACACAAACCACCCCACCTCCCTTCAGATCTACTCCGGGCTGTGGCTGATGAACCAGTCAAGATTAGCAGTTCACCATCTGTGGGAAAAATTGAGTCCAAATACCTAATAAGTTTGGGATGTGTATATTCATCTCCCAATTTATGATGTAGGAGCATTGATATTATGCTGCTTTGTATGTAAAATATACAATCCTCTTTGTTCAAATCTTTATTAGCTAGTGAACTTACAAGTTTGCTTCAGGGAGTTAAGCAATTTAATTTTAAACAATAGCATGAATTGATAAATGTTACCAATTTTAAATAGCAAAAAGTTTATAGTATATTTTTTCCTGGGAAAAAGGCTTTGGGTCCGAAGTTTGAATAGTGTTATGATGTGACTGCATTTTTCGAAAGAAAAGAACAAAAATTGTAGTTATCCAAATGTAGAAAGGTTAATCCTACATTAAATGTGAATTGTGATTAAGAGATCCAAGATAATGTGTATTTAATAAAATAATTTAAATCAAATTATTGCTTTAAATCTACATTATACATTCAAGAATGCATTTTAGGTAGCTCAACACCTCATGCAGGTCAGTCAGGTATCTCTGCTCCCTCTAAACTTGCACGTTTCTGTTTCCCAGATGCTTTTGAAACTTACTTTGACCTTATTTTCTGAGCTTCTTTTAAACTTGCAGGTTATGTGGAATGCATCATTCTATAATGTGATGTCTAAAAACAGTGATTTGGAAGTGAGGTATGATGTACTAATATGAGAACATCTAATAATACAGAAAATCTGCTCGTCCGACACCCAAGACCCAATCATGGCAGGTTCACTAAATTTTACTGTGGTTAGTCACAGGTTTGGAGGGCTGTCACCTGAAAGTAATGATCATTAATCACCATCAATGTTACATAGTTCACACTAAAAATAAAAGCACAAGGGAGAAATCGGCCTCTGCAGCACCTTTTTTTTAGAGTGCTCAGTGGTTCATTTGAAATCAGGTCCAGAATTTACCTGCACTTCTGATGGGAAATCTGTGGCATGTGTTTCTGACAAACATACACCCAAAAAATGTTATGAGTCAATGCACCGTGGATTGAAAGCCAGCACTTTTGAACGGTGTGCTTCAGCCTATTCTGTTTCAATCTTTATGAAACGTGAAATAATCTGAAAGGTCTAGAACTTGATAGAGGGCTAAAAGATTATGAGAGGCATAGACGGGGTGGATAGTCAGTACCTGTTTCCCAGGGCACCAATAGCAAACACCAGAGGGTATATGTACGAAATTAAGGGAGGGAAGTTTAGGGGAGACAACAGGGGTAAGGTTTTTTTTTACACAGAGGGTTGTGAGTGCCTGGAATGACTTGCCAGGGGTGGTGGTGGAGGCTAAAACATTAGGGGTATTTAAGAGCCTCTTGGACAGGCACATGGATGAAAGAAAAATGGAGGGTTACGGGGTAGTGTGGGTTTAGTTCGTTTTTTTAAAGTTTATATGGGTCGGCACAACATGGAGGGCTGAAGGGTCTGTACTGTGCTGTAGTGTTCTATTCTATGGCTCTAAAATCTTTTACATCACCAGTTGAGAAAATCATCTTTGTTCTACCTCCAATCACAAAGCGGAAATCTGCAGATGCTGGAAATCCAAGCTACACACACAAAATGCTGGAGGAATTCAGCATTAGTACTCTTTTCCATAGATGCTGCCTGGCCTGCTGATTTCCTCCAGCATTTTGTTTGCATTGCTTGTTCTACCTCCTCTCGGTCTGCACTTTTCTACCAGTGAGAACATGCTTCCACCAATTCTGTCTGGCTACATAATGATATCAAACACCTTTGCCCTGGCCAACAAGTAGCTTTCACATCACAAATGTGCCAGACTCAGTGAGACAGAGTACCGCCCTTCCCTTCATATTCATTGGCATTACCATCACTGAGTTCACCACCGTCAGTCACCTGGGTGAGACTTCAGGGGAACTATTTATGTACAATACTGTGTGTCTTGTGGTGATGTAAGAGTTGCTGGAGAAGAAGTGGAGTGATATTTGGAAATCTGAAATTTAAAGCATCATTTAGCAAGAAAATCACAAATAGGTGTTAACCTGTTACATAGGTTGTATGAGAGTGCAGATGAACTCAATCAAGCCCAGAGGAGATCAAAGTTCTTACTGACAGTGATTTGCTCGCTGTTGAAATGAATACTTCTCTATATAAAATTCAGTTTGCGCATGTTGTTGTCACTGGGTAAAAATTGTACAGCACAAGATTTTTGCACACACTGGTCATTACAAATTAGAGGGGACATTGGTGGGAAGGCAGGGAGACCTCCAGTGTCCCTGATGCCCTCACATAGAAGGTATATATCCAGCTGCACTTTAAGGAGTTGGAGTTGGAAATGGATGAATTACGCATCATCCAAGCGTCGGAGGGTGTGATAGGTATGACGTGCAGAGAGTTGAGTTACACCCTAGGTGCAGGACACAGGAAACTGGGTGAGAGTCAGGAAGGAGAATGAGGTTAAATAGCCATCACAGAGTACTCTTGTTGCCATCTCATACAACAACAGGTGGACACTTTACAAACTGATGGGGGGGATTACCTGGCAGAGGAAAGTCAAAGGGGGTGATAGGGGATTCGTTAGTTAGGGGAACAGAACTAGAAAGGGACTAATATCCTAGTGGCAAGGCTTGCTAGTGCTTCCCTGTGGGGTGGGTGGTTAAACTAAAGTTGCAGGGAGGATTGGAGCCAGAATGACAGAACAGATAGTGGAGAGGGTGAATTGAATTGAATTGAATTTATTACATACATCCTTCATATACATGAGTTGTAGAAATCTTTATGTTACATCTCTGTCTAAATGTGCAATGTGAAATTTATAATAGTTTATAATAAATAGTATGTACAACAGGACAGTCAGGATAAATAAAAGTACAATTGTATCAGCATGAATTAATCAATCAGAGGGCCTTGTGGAAGAAGCTGTCCCTGGGCCTGTTGGTCCGGGCTTTCACGCTGTGGTACCGTTTCCCAGATGGTAGCAGCTGGAACAGTTTGTGGTTGGGGTGACTCTGGTCCCCAATGATCCTTTTTACACAGTGGCCCTTTTTACACATCTGTTTTTGTCAATGTCCCGAATAGTGGGAAGTTCACATCTACATATGCGCTGGGCTGTCCGCACCACTCTCTGCAGAGTCCTGCAACTGAGTGAAATACAGCACCCATACCGGACAGTGATGCAGCCAGTCAGGATGCTCTCAATTGTGCCCCTGTAGAAAGTTGTTAGTATTTGGGGCCCCATCCCAAACTTCCTGAACCGCCTGCGGTGAAAGTGGTGCTGTTGTGCCTTTTTCACCACACAGCCAGTATGTACAGACCAGGTGAGATCCTCGGTGTTGTGTATGCCAGGGAACTTAAAGCTGTTCACCCTCTCAACCCCAGATCCTGGGTCAGCCTGTCCCCATTACTCCTGTAGTCTACAGCCAGCTCCTTTGTTTCAGTGACATTGAGGGCAAGGTTGTTTTTTTGACACCAAACAGATGTCGTTCAGACCTCAGGGCATGAAATTATGATATTGTAGCCATTACTTGGACTTGCTTGCGCCCAACAGTCTGAGGGATTTCAAGGAACAAATCTGTAGAGAGATTATGGACTATGCCAAGAAACAAAGGTTGATAAAGTGAGTGATTTTAACTTTCCATTTATTGACTGGACTCCTAGGCTGTAAAAGGACTAGATGGGGTAGAGCTTATCAAATCTACCTTAATCAGTACGTAAAATTCCCGATGTAGAAGTGTGCAATAAGCTATTGGGAAGTGATCTAGGGCTAGTGACAGAAATTAGTGTATGGGAACACTTTGTATCTACTGATCATGAGATTCCAAGTAAATACAGAAAAACAGAGGCCTGGGCCTCTCTTGAGATTCTAAATTGGAGAAAGGCCAATTTTTATGATATTTGCAAGGATTTGACAAGCGTTAATTGGGACAGGATGTTTTTTAGCAAAGGAATACTTGGTAAGTGGGAGTTCTTCAGAAGTGAAATTTTAAGGGTGTAGAGTTTGTACGTGCCTGACAAAATAAAAGTTGAATGGTAACTAGTGCAGGGAATCTTGGTTTTCAAGAGATATTGAGGCCCTGGATATCTCGTTCCTCTAAATGCCGCGGACTGTTGGGTGCAACCAAAACTCATTAATGACAACCATTTCATAATTCCACTCCCGAACTCATCTGACTTTCCTTTAGTTGTCTTCTGTTGGATTCTAAAAGCTTCCGAATGGTCTTTTGCTCTTTTGTTTGCCCTCTCCTCTGATTTTATGTTGGTTTTGGATTCTCATTTAACCCACGGTTGTGCCCTGCTGCCTTTCCAATGCTGCAATGTCATTGGGATGTATCGATCACTCAGCTCTCGAATTGCTCCCAGAAACTCCAGCCATTGCTGCTCCATTGTCACTCCTACCTTTTCCCTTCCAAACAAGTTTGGCCAGCTTCTCTGTCACAGAAACATGGAGAAGTTCAGTGGAGAAACAGGCTATTTGGCCCATTTAGTCAATGCCAAAAACATTTAAGCTCTCTAATGCAACCACCTGCACTGGGATCATCACCCTCCATACCCCTACCATCCAGGTACCAATCAAACTTCTCTTAATGGTGAAGTCGAGCTCATATTCACCACTAGTGCTGACATCTCAGTCTACACTCTCACGACCATTTCAGCAAAGAACTTTTCCAAATGTTCCCATTAAATTTTCACCTTCCCCACTTACCCATGACCTCTGGTTGTCGTCCCACCCAACCTCAGTGGAAAAAGCTGCTTGCATTTACCCTATCTATACCCTCATAATTTTGTTTACTTCTAACAAATCCTCAAAGCAATGTATAATTTCCTTGTTTATGCTTAGAGCCTTTTTTAGGTGTATAAGATGATGAGGGGCATTGAGTGTGTGGATAGCCAGAGGATTTTTTCCCAGCGTTAAATGGCTAACAGGAGGGGGCATAGTTTTAAGGTGCTTGGAAATATATGCCGAGGGGATGTCAGGGGTAGGTTTTTTACACAGAGAGTGTTGGATGTGTCGAATGCACAGCCAGCAGTGGTTGTCGAGGCGGATACAACAGGGACTTTTAACACTCTCTTAGATAGTTACATGGAACTCAGAAAAATAGAGGGCTATGCGCTAGGGAAACTCCAGGCAGTTTCTAGAGTCAGTTACATAGTCGGCACAGCACTGTGGGCCAAAGGGTCTGTAATGTGCTGTAGATTTCTATGATTCTATGAAATTCAAGGGAAATCTCCAAACCCACGGAGTGGTGAATAGTGGGAAAGTTACTGGAACGTATGTGCAGGAATCGGAAATATAAGTATTTGGATAGATGTGGACTGATTAAGTATAGACAGCATGGCTTTGTGCATGGTAGGTCATGTCTAACCAGTCTTAGAGAGTCTCTCGAGGAAGTTATCAGGAAAGTGGATGAAGGCAAGGCAGTGGATGTTGTCTACATGGACTTTACAAAGGCACTTGACAAAGTCTCATATGGGAAGTTGGTCAAGAAGGTTCAGTCACTCAGCATTCAAGATGAGATAGTAAATTGGATGAGACACTGTCTTTGGGAGAAGCCAGAGTGTGGTAGCAGATGGTTGCCTCTCTGACTGGAGGCCTGTGACTAGTGGTGTGCCACAGGGATCAGTGCTGGATCTGTTGTGGTTTGTCATCTATATCAGTAATCTGGATGTTAGTGTGGTTAACTGAATTAGCAGATTTATGACCACCAAGACTGGGGGTAGTGGACAGTGAGGAAGACTATCATGGCTTGCAGTGCAATCTGGACCCCCTGGGAAAAATGGTTTGAGAAATGGAAAATGGAATTTAATGCAGACAAGTGTGAGTTGTTGCACTTTGGTATGACCTACCAAGGGAAGTCTTTCACAGTGACTGGTCGGGCACGGAGGAGTGTTTTAGAAGAAAGGGACCTGGGAATACAAGTCCTTAATTCACTGAAAGTGGTATCACAGTTAGATAGTGACGGAAAAAAAAGATTTTAGCCCTTTGGCTTTCATGAACCAAATACTGACAATAGATGGATATTATGTTGACTTGTAAAAGAGGCCTAATTTGGAGTATTGTGTGATGTTTTGGTCACCTACCTACAGGAAAGATTTAAAAGAGATTCAGAGATTTCAGAGAAAATTCACAAGGATGTTGCCAAATTTGGAGGACTTGGGTTATAAGGAAAGATTGAACAGGTCAGGACTTTATTCCTTGGAATGTAGCAGATTGAGGGGAGATTTGATTGTGATAGAGCAGCATAGATAGTGTAAATGCAAGCTGGCTTTCTCCACTGAGATGGGGGTGGAACTACAACCAGAGGCCATGGGTTAAGGGTGAAAGGTGAAATGTTAAGGGGAACATGAGGGGAAACTTCTTCACACAGACTGTCATCCGGCTGTGGAATGAGCAGCCAGCACAAGTGGTGCATACGAGCATGTTTTCAACATTTAAGAGGTTTGTGTTGGTACCTGGATGGTAGGGGTGGCAGTTTAAATAGTTCAGCACAAACTAGATGGCCCAAAGGGCCTGTTTCTGTGTTGTACTTTTCTACAAGAACCTGAAATATTACAAAAATTCACTCTAACCCCTTTTAACAGCTGTGCAGACCAACCATTCATCTCAGCAGGAATTTTTTTATATGGTGTTAAAACTGTAGCACTTTCGGTTAATAATACATAAAAGAAAATCCCAGATGCACATCCACAAAGACAATTTGCGTGAGACTGTTTCAGTTACTGTGGGGCCAGGCACCCATACTGCTTAGCAGGAACAGGGAATAATACCAATGGAGAGAGTCAAACTGAGCCAGGTCACAGATTGGAGACGGTAGAAATGCCCCATTCTTATAGAGACAGGAAGAGCATCAGGGAATTAATGGTCATTCCAGATACCCGCACTCTGCCCAGTCAGAAGATGATTTCTCTGTCCAATTTGGGTTGAACCTCACTGTAACAGTGCGATACCAGATCAAACCTTGGCAACTCAAGTGATCTCATCTGAAATGTTGTCCTACACCCATTGATGGATTTTGTAAATCTTTTCACAGGTTAAAAACGAGAAGGAATTTGTCTCCAGGAATCTCAAACACGGCACAACAGTTTTGTTGTCTCTGTCTAGATATTTAAGAAGTGGAGCAAGGGATTCAATCGACCACCCTTCCTGCTCAGACTGTGGGGAGGGATTCACTCGGTCATTTGACCAAATAGCAAGCCTGTCATTTTACAAAGGAGAAAGGCTGTTCACCTGCTCAGACAGCGGGAATGGATTCACTCGGTTATCACAATTGAAGGTACATCAGCAAGTTCACACTGGGCAAGGCCATTCATCTGTTCTGTGTGTGAGAAAGGATTCAGTCAGTCTTCCCACCTGCGGACACACCAGTCAGTTCACACCGGGCAGAGGCTGGTGATCTGTTGAATTTCTGAGAAAGGATTCACTCAGTCATTTGACCTAATGGCTCACCAGCGAGTTCACACTGGGGAGAAGCCATACACCTGTTCAGTCTGTGGGAAGGGATTCACTGATCCATCCAACCTACGGAGACATCAGCGAGTTCACACTGGGGAGAAGCCATTCACCTGTTTAGTCTGTGGGAAGGGATTCAATCTGTCATCTACCCTACAGAGACATCAGCGAGTTCACACTGGGGAGAGGCCGTTCACCTGCTCAGTCTGTGGGAAGGGATTCACTCAGTCATCCAACCTACAGGTACATCAGCGAGTTCACACTGGGGAGAAGCCATTCACCTGCTCAGAATGTGGGAAAGGATTCAGTGAGTTATCCAGCCTGCTGAGACATCAGCGAGTTCACACTGGAGAGAAGCCGTTCACCTGCTCAGAATGTGGGAAAGGATTCACTCAGTCATCCAGACTACAGAGTCATCATCGAGTTCACACTGGGGAGAAGCCGTTCACCTGCTCAGAATGTGGGAAAGGATTTACTGATTCATCCACCCTACAGAGTCATCAGCGATTTCACACTGGGGAGAAGCCGTTCACCTGTTCAGAATGTGGGAAGAGATTTACTCAGTCATCCCAACTACAGAGTCATCAGCGAGTTCACACTGGAGAGAGGCCATTCAACTGCTCAGTCTGTGGGAAGAGATTCACTCATTCATCCACCCTACAGAGACACCAGCGAGCTCACACTGGGGAGAAGCGATTCACCTGTTCAGAATGTGGGAAGAGATTCACTGAGTCATCCCAACTACTGAGTCATCAGCGAGTTCACACTGGGGAGAAGCCATTCACCTGCTCAGTCTGTGGGAAGAGATTCACTGATCCATCCAACCTACAGAGTCATCAGCGAGTTCACACTGGGGAGAAGCCATTCACCTGTTCAGAATGTGGGAAGAGATTTACTCAGTCATCCCAACTACAGAGACATCAGCGAGTTCACAATGGGGAGAAGCCGTTCACCTGCTCAGAATGTGGGAAGGGATTTACTCAGTCATTTGACCTACAGAGACATCAGCGAGTTCGCACTGGGGAGAAGCTATTCACCTGCTCAGAATGTGGGAAGAGATTCACTCAATCTTCCACCCTACTGAGACATGAGCATGTTCACACCGGTGAGAAGCCATTCAATTGCACAGAATGTGGGAAACGGTTCACTCTGTCATCCCACCTTCTGGAACACCAGCGAGTTCACACTGGGGAGAGGCTGTTTCCCTGCTCAGAATGTGGGAAGAGATTCACTCGGTCTTCCAGCGTACAGAGACATCAGCAAGTTCACACTGGAGAGAAACCATTTACCTGCTGAGAATGTGGGAAAGGATTCACTCAGTCATCCTGACTACTGGCACACCAGTCAGTTGTTATGAATCCCTAGGTTTTGTTTGCTGTGCACTGTCATTTTAAGAGAGAGAGAGAGATTAAGAAGGTGAATCAGTTTGACTCGCAGCTTGTTTACATCACTCCCAGCTTGTTTAGTTTTGACTGAGGACACAGACACTCAGAGTCAGACGGAGATGAATGAGGAAAAATGGAAGGATCAAAACAAGGGAAATAGGTGCCAAGGGTCACTGTTTGGAATTTTCCTATGCCCACAAGTGTGGGTTAATTATCGATTCAGCGTACATCGAATGTGTGGTTGTCACCTCGTTTAATCGATAGGAGTGGATCTGATTTGGGGTATCCTATGAAGACCACTATGTGTTAACCCTTGCCTGGGTGTGGTGTGGTAATTCATTTGAAGACGATACGCCTTGTGACAAGTCACTTTGGGTGGTAATTAGTATGTGGATTTGGAAGGATGACAGATAAAATCTACAGTGACTGTTCTCTTGTTTTACCACCATGGAACCTGTGGAATTCGACATATTTGCCTTCCCTTGACATTTACCCTGGATTACAAATATCTCTCTAATCACCTATTCTGTGGTTGAACTGAACTTTCATAATTTACCATCTCAAGACTCCAGACCTTGTTTCCCCCGAGCTCAATAGTTTTGGATTTATATTTACACACATATATACACATAACACTGTTAACTTTTGTTTATCTTGCTTAAGTTACTATATTTTAAGTAGATTCTAATAAAGATAGTTTTAACATCAATAGCAGACTCCAGGTGTAGACTCCACGAGGAAATGTGCAGATGCTGGAAATTCAAACACACACAAAATGCTGGTGGAACACAGCAGGCCAGGCAGCATCTAGAAGGAGAAGCACTGTCGACGTTTCAGGCAGTCCTGACGAAGGGTCTCTGCTTGAAACTTCAACAGTGCTTCTCCTTATAGATGCCGCCTGGCTTGCTGTGTTCCACCAGCATTTTGTGTGTGTTGTGCCAGGTGTAGTCTATTGGTGCTGATTCGTTTCTAAAGCTTTACGATTCATAACAAAATTGGGGCCTGCATCCGGGATATGAACAGCTATGGGGGCGTAGTCATTAATTATCGATTTCATTGGGGAAGTCCCTTTTGATTGATTTGTGTGTGGAAAATCAGCAGCGGATGCTGATTATTGTTTGGAAGCGGCAACTTCTGAGGCATTAGAGGATGCCAGACGGATTGAGTTGTTGAGTCTTGCTAAAACGTTAAAACTTGCTATGTTGAAATTGACAATGAGGAGGGCAGAGTTGCAGAGGATAACAGCTGAACATTATATACCTGAGGGTGTGTTTAAAGTGGAGGAGTTGGAGGTGTTTCCTGAAAGTAAACCTCGTGAGCTTGAGCTCCAGTACGAGTGAGAAAAATTAAAGATGGAGGCTGCGGAAAGGCAGAGGCAGTTTGAGGCTATAGAGGCAGAAAATCAGAGAGGAGGCAGAAAAGCAGAGGGAGGAAGCAGAAAGACAGAGGCTATTTGAGCTGGAAAAGATAGAGTGGTTGCAGCAAAGGGGTCTAGCGTTAGACTCTGGTGATAAGTTTGAGGCCAGTCAGGAAATTAAATTGGTACCTCCATTTGATGAGACAGAGGTTGATAAATACTTCCAGCATTTTGAGAAGGTTGCTTAGAATTTAAAGTGGCCAAAAGAGGGTTGGCCTATTCTCTTACAAAGTGTAATTAAGGGGAAGGCTCAGCAAGCCTATTCTGCTTTGACAGTTGATGAAGCAGCTGATTATGACATAGTGAAACAGGCTGTGCTCAAAGCTTATGAGTTGGTCCCAGAATCATACAGGCAAAAGTTCAGAAATTTGAGGAAATCTGTGAACCGGACATATGTAATTTGCTTATGAGAAGTCTGTGTGTTTTGATCGCTGGTGCACATATATGATGATATATATGGTGATGATAAATATATGATGAGTTTAATAGCTTGAAAGAGTTAGTTTTAATTGAAGAATTCAAAAGGTGTGCTCCTGATGACATAAAGACGTATTTAGATGAAAAGGATGCTGCCACTTTGCAGGAGTCTGCTAGATTAGCAGATGAGTTTGCTTTAACTCACAAGGTTAAGTTTACCCAGAAAAAGAGCTTCCAAAAGAGTAGCAGGGATCACCAGGGTAAACCAGAAATTACAGCTGGGACTAGTGACAAGAGTAAGGATGAAGGGAAGCAGTTGAAGGAGAAATTTTCTGGTCATACTTGTTACTATCGTAAGAAAGCTGGTCATATGATGGCTAATTGTTCTGTCCTGAAGAAGGAAAAGGAGGCAGTCCCAAATGCCTGTGATCAGTCTGTTGAAACACCTATAAACCCACAGGGTTCTGAACATTCTGTTGAGTCTCAGTTAAGGTCTGAGAGGTCTGACCGAGTTAAGAAGGGATTCGATCATTTTATGTCAGATGGGTTTGTATTAGTAAAGGAAGGGTCAACCCCGGTACCAATGAAAATTCTTCGAGTTACTGGGGATTCTCAGTCACTTATATCAGACAGCGTTCTAAAGTTTGGTGATGAGACTAACACTGGTGAGGTAAATCTTATTAAAGGCATTGGGGGTGGCATGGTTTCTGTGCCGTTGTACAAGTTAACTTTACTGTCAGGGTTGGTTTTGGGACCTGTTAAAATCGGATTATACTCCAGTTTATCATTGGAAGATGTTAGTTTGCTGTTAGGGAATGACCTAAAGTTGTTCCTGCAGTGCTGTTGACAACTAAGCCAACCACGGACGACCCACAGATGGATTTTAACATTTATCCTTCCTGCCCAGTAACTCGAAATATGGCTAAAAAGTCTGCCGACGCAGACAGTTCTGTGCAGCATGATTCTGATACCCCTGATAGCCAAAATTGGGATTCAGGTTATGATGACTTGTCAGGGACTTTTCTGCCTTCATTGTTTCAACAGGATTCAGGTCGTAAGTCTGATGAGAAAGATTTATCCCTGTGTAGGAAGAAGTTTATAGCAGAACAGAACCAAGACGCTGAGATTGAAGCTTTAAAGGAAACAACTCTCTGAAATGATGAGAATAAGAAAGTGCCAGTAGGGTATTATCTCAAGGATGGAGTGATAATGAGAAAGTGGAGGCCACCTGCTATACCAGTGAGTGAGGAATGGGAAATTGTTCACCAAGTTGCAGTTCCTAAAGTTATAGGGCTGAAATTTTAACTTTGGCCCGCAGTATGCCATTAGGTCGACATTTTGGAGTGAATAAAACTGTAAACAGGATTATGAAATAATTCTACTGGCCTAATTTGAGGAAAGATGTTGTGACCTTTTGCGGAACCTGTCACACTTGTTAAGTTGTGGGTAAACCTAATCAGGTCACGCCAGTAGCCCCACTCAGGCCTATACCTGCATTCGGTGAACCCTTTTTAACATTTATAGTGGATTGTGTTGGCCCATTGCCAAAGACTAAAGCTGGCCATCAGTATCTGCTAACTATTATGTGTACTGCATCCAGATTCCTAGAGGCAATACCTCTCAGAAATGTTAAAGCTAAAACTGTGGCGAAGGCTTTTTCCAAGTTCTTTACTTTATCTGGTTTTCCTAAAGAAATCCAGTCTGATTAAGGAAGTAATTTTACATCTGGATTATTCCAGCAGGTAGTTTATGAACTGGGAGCGAAACAAATTACATCGGCTGTGTACCATCCGGAATCACAAGGGGCTTTAGGAAGATATCATTCTGCTCTCAAAACAATGACTCAGACATACTGTGTTGAAAATGGAAAAGACTGGGATGAAGGAATAAATTTGCTTTTGTTTGGAGTAAGAGAGTCGGTACAGGAATCACTGGTCTTTAGTCAATTTAAACTTGTATTTGATCATAGAGTGAGGGGACCTTTGACCTTGTTAAAGGATCAGTGGATTGATGGGGATGTACTTGTTAACTTGTTAGACTTTGTTTAGAAGTTCAAGAATAAACTACACCAAGTTTGTAGTCCAGTGAGACAAAACTTAAAGATTTCTCAAAACAAAATGAAGTGTTGGTTTGATAAGTGGGCTTGAGAAAGAAAACACCAGGTGGGAGATAAGGTGCTTGCCTTATCTCCAATATTGATGAATCCACTTCAGGCGAAGTTCAATAGACCGCATGAAATAGTCTCTCAAATTAATGATCTGAATAATGTTATTAAAACACCCGACCAACGTAAACTAACACAGGTGGTACACATAAATATAATAAAGCCTTATTTTGACAAGCAGGCACCATCTGTGAGTGTTATTGTCAAAACATATGAATCTGGCAACCCTGAGAATGAAACAATTGACTCGTCTGAGAATTTTCACAAACCAGAGCTGGTCCCAGTTAGACTAATGAACTCGGTTGTTCCAGAAAACATTGTTAACAAGTTGGCTCATCTGCAGCCAAAGCAACAACAACAGCTGAAGGAATTAATTCTGAAGTTTAAAGATTTATTTCCCGATGTTCCCAGGCAAACCACGGTCGCAGAACATGATGTAGATATTGGTCAAGCCAAACCAATTAAACAACACCCATATTGCATGAACGTCGAAAAGTGTAAATTGGCTGAGCAAGGAATTGAATATATGCTGGCAAATGGTATTATTAGTCCTTCAGCATCAGATTGGAGCTCACCCCCCGTTATTGTGCGCAAACCTGATGGTAGTGTTAGGTTTTGCACTGATTATGACACCTTCTGAGTTGTATGAATACAATCTTTTGCCGTTTGGAATGAAAAACAAATGGTCCAGGATCAGTCCAGAGAACGTTTCATTCTGTAATTCGAGGGTTAGAACACACAGATACCTGTATTGATGACTTAGTCACAGGGAGTGACACTGGGGAAAAGCATATCTCTGCAGTAGAGAAGCCGTTTGACAGGCTTTCTCAGGACAACCTTACAGTTAGCTAAGAGTGAATTTGGCCATGCCACTGTGACCTGTCTTGGCTATGTTGTAGGTCAAAGCAAGTTGGCTCCTGTTCGGGCAAAAGTCCAGGCAATTTCTCAAGTTCCTATTCTGACTGCTGAGAAGGCTGCTGGAAGGTTTCTGGGAATGGATGGATATTACCATAAGTTCTGTAAGAACTTTGCTGCTATCGCTCTTCCTCTGACCAATCTCCTGAAGAAGGGTGAAAAGCTTGTCTGGGCCGAGCCTTGTCAGGATGCATTTGATCGATTGAAATTTATTATTTGAGATTAGGCCAATCAATGTAGTGTTGTCAGCAAATTTCATTAGCAGATTGGAGCTGTGGGTGGCAATACAGTGTCATGGGTGCACAGAGAGTAAAGGAGGGGGCCAAAGAGACAACCCTGTGGGTTATGTGTCCTGAGGGTCAGAGAGACAGAGGAGATGTATCCCACTCTTACCACCTGCCGGCGATCTGACAGGAAGTCCAGGATCCAGCTACACAAGGCAGGGTGAAGGCCGAGGTCTCTGAGCTCCTTGTCGATACTTCATGCCTTTGTATGGCTACTGCTCTGCCCATGACTGCAAGGAACTGCAGAGAACATCAGGGAAACAAGCCTCCCCTCCATGGACTCTTCCTACACTTCCCCTCCCTCGGAAAAGCAGGGCATGTACATAAAGATCCTCACAACCTGGACGTTCTTGCTGCAAACCCGCTCCCACATTGGCGGAGAGATACAAAAGCCATAAAGTGCGTAACACCAGGCTGAAGGACGGCTTCCTGTCTGCAGTTATAAGCCAAATGAAAGATAAAATGGACTCGACCTCACAATGTAACTCGACGTGACCCTGCACCATATGTCTATCTGTACTGCACTTTCTCTGCAGCCATAATGCTTTGTTACAGTGATTGTTCTGTCGTATATCAGCTCAATGTACTGCTGCAATGTATCGATCTGTGTGGATGGTACGTCAGGCAAAGTTATCACTGTAGCTCAGTACGTGATGATAGTAAACAAATTCCCCATTTTAATTGTGTGGAAATATTAAGACAGACTGAGCTTCTGCTCTGGAACCAAAGAAGGAAACTGAACTGTTGTCATTTCTGAGGAACGCAAATAAATAGAAAATGCTTCAATCTCTCATTACGATCTGCGGTAACTGGGATCAGGTGACCGGTGGTGGGTCTCCCATATCAATACCAGAATCAAGTTTAATAGCACAGGCATATGTCATGAAATTCGTTCAGCAGTAGAGCCTAATTTTTAACCATAGATTTTAACGATTGTGATTTAATATAAGAATATAAATATCACATTGTTAAATCATATAAATAGTACAAAATGAAAAAAAAAAGATGTAATAAACTATTTTAATTGTGCCGACTGTTTGACTGACTGGGTTGTTGCTTTGGAAGTAGTGGAGTGAAGCGTACACATTTATGAGAAGCTCAGATAATTATAAAAAGCTAAATTCTCACATAAGTGGGTCAGACACCCAGAAACATCGGCAGCACTTCAGCAGGTGAAAACAGTGGAATGAAACATGCTGAAAATATTGCCGAAAAAAAACATTTTGTCCACCGACAACGAGAGGACGTGACCGATCCGGATCTCACTGACTTGTCTGAACGGGGAAAGATGAAGCTACACGTACACGTAGAGCAGTGACCCGCAGATGCTGCAGATCTGCGGAAAACGTGAACAGGAAACGGGATCACGTGGCCGCTTTGGTCTCCCGCCCCCAGACAGATGTCCATTTACCCACTACTCTGTGGAAAGAAGCAAACGCCGCTCAGATCTCCTCTCACCTTAAATGTATTAGACATTTCAAACCCCAGGAAAAATATATCGCCTGTCCACTCTATCTATTCCTCTCGTAATCTTATAAACGTCCATCCAGTCTCACCCCAGCCTGCGCCGCTCTGGAGAAAACAACACAAGTTTGTCCAGCCTCTCGTTATAGCTCATGCCCTCTAATCCAGGCAGTGTCCCGGTAAACCTCTTCTGCGCCCTCTGCAAAGCCCCGACATCCTTCCGAGAATGGGGGCGACCAGAACTGTATGAAACACTCCAGATGTGGTCTAACTAGTTTTATAAAACTGTGTTACGAACTGTAGCGTTTTAGAAACGAACCAGCAGCAATAGAGTTCACACTGGAGTCTGGTTTTGATGTTAAAACCACTGCCTTTATTAGCATCTACTTATAATATAGTAACTTAACGAAATAAGGGAAAGTTAACAGTGTTATGTGTATATATGTGTAAATATAACTCCCAGACTATCGAGCCTGAGGGAACAAAGCTCAGAGTCTTGAGATGGTAAAGTAGGAAAGTTAAGTAATCCTCGGAATAAATGATGGGAGAGAGATATTTGTAATCCTGGGTGAATAGATAGATAGATAGATAGATAGATAGATACTTTATTCATCCCCATGGGGAAATTCAACATTTTTTCCAATGTCCCATACACTTATTGTAGCAAAACTAATTACATACAATCCTTAATCCAATATAAATATGATATGCATCTAAAATCACCCTCTCAAAAAGCATTAATAAATAGCTTTTAAAAAGTTCTTAAATAGTTTACTAAAATACATTGAATGGTAACTTAAGCTCAGTTCTAACCCCGGCACTTTAACATATCTTACCCCTGGCGGTTGAATTGTAAAGCCGAATGGCATTGGGGAGTAGTGATCTCTTCATCCTGTCTGAGGAGCATTGCATCGATAGCAACCTGTCGCTGAAACTGCTTCTCTGTCTCTGGATGGTGCTCTGCAGAGAATGTTCAAGGTTTTCCATGATTGACCGTAGCCTACTCAGCGCCCTTCGCTCTGCTACCGATGTTATACTCTCCAGTTCTGTGCCCACGACAGAGCCCACCTTCCTTACCAGCTTATTAAGACGTGAGGCGTCCCTCTTCTTAATGCTGCCTCCCCAACACGCCACCACGAAGAAGAGGGCGCTCTCCACAACTGACCTATAGAACATCTTCAGCATCTCACTACAAACATTGAATGACGCCAACCTTCTAAGGAAGTACAGTCGACTCTGTGCTTTCCTGCACAAGGCATCTGTGTTGGCAGTCCAGTCTAGCTTCTCGTCTAACTGCACTCCCAGATACTTGTAGGTCTTATCCTGCTCCACACATTCTCCATTAATGATCACTGGCTCCATATGAGGCCTAGATCTCCTAAAGTCCACCACCATCTCCTTGGTCTTGGTGATATTGAGACGCAGGTAGTTTGAGTTGCACCATATCACAAAGTCCTGTATCAGTTTCCTATACTCCTCCTCCTGTCCATTCCTGACACACCCCACTATGGCCGTGTCATCAGCGAACTTCTGCACATGGCAGAACTCCGAGTTATATTGGAAGTCTGATGTGTACAGGGTGAACAGGACCGGAGAGAGTACGGTTCCCTGCGGCGCCCCTGTGCTGCTGACCACCGTGTCAGACCTACAGTCTCCCAACCGCACATACTGAGGTCTATCTGTCAAGTAGTCCACTATCCAATCCACCATGTAAGCGTCTACTCCCATCTCCGTTAGTTTGTGCCTTAAGATCCTGGGCTGGATGGTGTTAAAGGCACTAGAGAAGTCCAGGAATGTAATCCTCACAGCACCACTGACCCCATCCAGGTGAGAGAGGGATTTGTGATAGCATCCTCCACTCCCACCTTCTCCCGATATGCAAACGGAAGAGCTGGTTTGTAGCCTTAGATTCTGTATTATCAGCTGCTCCATGGTCTTCATCACGTGCGACGTCAAGGCAACAGGTCTGAAGTCATTCAACTCCTTTGGTTGTGATTTCTTCGGTACCGGGACAATACAAGATGTTTTCCACTGTCTGGGTACTCTTCTCTGCTCCAGGCTCATGTTGAAGATGCGCTGTAGGGGTTCTCCCAGCTCAGTCGCACAGGCCCTCAGTAATCGTGGGGATACTCCATCCGGTCCAGCCGCCTTGCTGGTACAGATCTTCCTCAGTTGACCTTTCACCTGTGCAGCCGTAATCCCGGGCGTGGGCAAGGTCTCCTGTGAGTGGCTATTTTCCTATGAGGGAAGTAAGAGGGAGGACGAGTAGAAAGACAAGCCTGGTGTGGAGTTCTGAGGTGAGGATGAGATTGTGCTGTCGAACCTATTGAAGAAGTTGTTCAGCTGGTTCGCTTTCTCCACATCTCCACTTATGTTTGCCCCCCGCTTTGCACCACATCCGGTGATGATCTTCATCCCATCCCACACCTCCTTCATGCTTTTTTTCTGCAGCTTTTGTTCTAGCTTCCTCCTATACTGCTCCTTTGCCCCCCTTATCTGTACTCTGAGTTGCTTCTGACCTCTTTTAAGCTCCAACCGATCACCATCTTTAAAGGCCCTCTTCTTCTGGTTTAGGAGGCCTTTGATGTGACTAGTGATCCAGGGCTTATTATTGGGATAGCAGCGAACAGTTCTAACAGGAACAACGGCATCCACACAAAAATTAATATAGTCCGTTGTGCAATCAGTGACCTCCTCAACGCCCCCACAGAGCCCCCCTTGCAGTACATCCCAGTTAGTAGTACCGAAGCAGTCTCTCAGGGCCTGTTCAGCTTCAGGAGTCCACTTTCTAAAAGAGCGTGTGGTAGTGGGATGCCTCATCACAATTGATTTATATCTGGGCTGTAACAAAACCAGGTTGTGATCAGCTTTCCCCAGTGCAGGCAGCGGGGATGCACTATATGCATCCTGAACGTTTGCATACAGCAGGTCAATAGTCCTATTACCCCTGGTGTAACAATCCACGTACTGTGAGAAAGCAGGTAGTGTCTTGTCCAAAGTCACATGGTTGAAGTCTCCTGTAATTAACACCAGTGCCTCAGGGTGTTGTGTCTGTAGCTTAGCAACCTCGGAGCTGATGACGTCACACGCTACCGTTGCGTCGGCACGCGGCGGGACATACACATTCACCGCAATGACGCTTGCGAATTCTCGCGGCAGGTAATATGGCCTCATACTCACGGCGATCATCTCAATATCCCTTTCACAAACGGAGATCTTTGTACTCACATGCCCGGGGTTACACCATCTTGCGTTAATGTAGAGAGCGGTCCCCCTCCTTTCTTCTTCCCACACTTTTTGGCATCTCTGTCAAATCTTACTGTAGTAAAACCAGGTAATTCTACATTTACATCCGGGATGTTAGCCGTCAGCCATGTTTCGGAAAAGCACATTAAACTGCATTCCTTGTATGCTTTAACATTCCTTACTAGTGAGGCTCGCTCATCCACTTTATTTGGCAGCGAGTTCACGTTCCCCATAATGACCGAAGGAACAGCGGGTTTATAACTCTTCTTCCTCTCCGTCCACTTATCCCTGCGCAGTTTTCCAGCCCTGGAGCCACGGAACCTCCGTTTAATTTCGTTTGGGATCTGGATCTGTTGCGCAACACTGACTTGCGCATTTCTCAGCGCAAGTAGCTGGTCTCTCGAATACACCTTTCTCTCCATCTCAATATTAAATAAATACTAAACATAACACTATGACTAAAAAAGAAAACAAGCTAAAAAAAGAATGATCAATTTATCGAATCTCGGGAGCAGCTGGAAAAGGCTGCCGCTCAGGTCGGCGCCGGAATTATGACTTCGGCATAATTCCTCTGAATTTCAGATACCGTGGCCAGCAATCCCGGGACAGTCCTGCTCTCTACCCTCTCTCTCAGCCCCACGATCCGTACACTGGCCCCGGGGAGCTACCGGCCGCGGAGGGAATGGGAGCCGATCGATCTCTCAGACAGAGCTGAGCTCCAGCTATCTAAATGCAAGGATTAGGAACTCGGAGAAAGGGAACAAAATCTTTTACATCACCATTTGAGAAAATCAGTATTAGTACTCTTTTCCATAGATTGTGTATTGCTTGCTCTACCTCCTCTTGCTCTGGACTTTTCTACCGGTGAGGACATGTTTTGTCCCATTCTCTCTGGGTACATAATGATATCAAACACTTTTGCCCTGGGCAACAAGTAGCTTTCACATCACAAATGTGCCAGACTCCAGTGAGACAGAGAACTGCCCTTCCCTTCATATTCATTGGGATTTCATTCACTGAGTTCACCACCGTCAGTCATTGGGGGAGGGTTCAGGGGGAATATTTATGTAGAGTACAGAAACTAGTGATGCCTGTTTGCATTTTGGTGATGCAAAAGTTGCTGGAGAATTTGCAAGTGGGAAGAAGTGGAGTGATATTTGGAAATCTGACTTTTTAAAGCATAATTTAGCAAGCAAACCACATATGGACAATGTGAAAAAGCTTTGGTGAGAAAATCCTCCATTTCCTGTTACAAGCCTGCTACATAGGTTGTGTGAGAGTGCAGATGAACTCGATCAAACCCAGAGGAGATCAAAGTTCCTATTGACAGTGATTTGCTAGCTGTGAAAATGAATACCTCTCTATATAAAATTCACTGTGCACATCTTGTCACTGGGTAAAAAATACACAGTACAAGATTTATCTTCACACTGGTTATTATAAATTTTAGGGGAGATTATTGCAAATTATAGGGGGTATTGGAGGGAAGGAGTGGAGACCTCCAGTGTCCCTGATGCCCTCATCTACAAGATGTGCATCCAGCTGCAGCTTGTAACCCTGCACTTCAATGAGCTGCAACTTGAAATGGGTGAATTCCAGATCATCCAGCAGTTGGAGGGGGTGATAGATATGACATGAAGAGAGGGGAGTTACACCCGAGGTGCCGGACACAGGAAACTGGGTGAGAATCAAGAAGGGGAATGAGGTTATGTAGGCATCACAGAGTACTCTAGTGGCCATCCCACACAACAACAGGTGGACCACTTTAGAAACTGTTGGGGGGAATTACCTGGCAGAGGAAAGTCGAAAGGCTGATAGGGGATTCGTTAGTTAGAGGAACAGAACAAGAGGGGATGAATATCCTCGTGGTGAGGCTTGCTAGTGGTAGTGAGCAGGGGAGGGGGTGATGTGGTTAAAATAATTTGTAGGGGGAATGGGAGCCAGAATGAGAGAACAGATAGTGGAGAAGGTGAATTGAATTGACTTTATTAGATACATACTTCATAAACATGAGGAGTAGAAATATTTACCTTACATCATCTAAATGTGCAATGTGTAATTTATAGTAATTTATAATAGATAGTTTGTACATAGGACAGTCAATCTTACATTGAAATACAATTGTATCAACCTGAATTAATCAGTCTGATGACCTGGTAGAAGATGATGTCCCGGAGACTGTTGGTCCATTTGCTGTGATACCGTTTCCTGGATGGTAGCAGCAGGAACAGTTTGTGGTTGTGATGAATTGGGCCTGTTTGTCCCTGATATTCTTTGGGCCCTTTTTACACACCTGTCCGTGTAAATGTACTGAATCGTGGAAAGTAGATTGTGCAATGTATAATTTCCTTGTTTATATTTAGAGACATTTTTTGGTGTATAAAATGATGAGGGGTATTGAGCGTGTGAGTGGCCAGAGGAGTGTTTTTTTTCCCCAGGGTTGAAATAGTTAATGCCGCTTTTCCACACTCCCATAGACCCTTTGTCCATCTCCTGAGTAAATAGAGAGTGGAAAAATATTTAAGATCTCCCCATCTGCTTTGGTTCCACACGTGGATTGCCATTCCGGTCTTCCAGAGGACCAACTTACTGCCTTGCAATCCTTTTGCTCTTAATCTGTCACTAGAATCCCTGAGGATTATCCTTCACCTTTTCTGTGACAGCAACCTCATGCCATCTTTTAGCCATCCTGATTTATTTCTTATGTGTTCTCTTGCATTTCTTATACTCCATAAGAAACTGACTGCCTATCCCTGTTGTGCAATTCCATTTTGTGCTTTACCAGGGTCTCAATATCACTTGCAATCCAAGTTTCCCTACAGTTTCTATCTTTACCTTTTATTCTGATATACCCGCTTACTACTTTCAAAATTTTGCTTTGAAGACCTCCCATTTACCAAGCACACCTTTGCCATAAAGTTGCCAGATCCTAGTGTCATAATTCCAGGTGTTGATCCATACCCTGAACACATCCGCCTTTCCTATGCTGCTCCTTGTATTGACATATACAGGGCTCAGCATATTCACTGCACCATGCTCAACTTTTTCATTCCTGACTTTGTCTGAGGCCTGAACAACATCTGTCTCCACAACCTCTCCACTATCTGTTCTGTTATTCAGGCTCCCATTCCCCCTGCAACTTTAGTTTAACCCTCCTTACCCCCACCTCCCACCATGTAGATCTATCACCCCTTTGGCTTTCCTCTCCCAGATCAATAAAAAGGAGGTGCATACCAGGTACAGGCAGATAGGAACAAATGGGGTACTTATGAAATACAGGAAATTCAAGTGAACACTTATGAAAGAAATAAAGGCATGAAGTTGCACCAGCAGACAAGTTGAAGGAGAATCATCTGGGATTCTGCAGATATGTTAAGAGCAAAAAGATTGCAAGGGAAAAATTAATTCTCTGGAAGATCGGAATGGTAATCCATATGAAGGGATAACATAGACTTGGGGAGATTTTTTTTGCATCCGTATTTACTCAAGAGATGAACACAGAGTCTATAGAAGTGAGGCAAAGCCGCATCAACTTCATGGACCCTGTACAGATTACAGAGGTGGAGGGGTTTGCTGTCTTGAGGCAAATTAGTGTGGATCAATCCCCAGGGCCTGACAAGTTGTTCACTAGGACCCTGCGGAAGACAAGTGCAGAAATTATTGGGGCCTAAGCACAGATATTTAAATCATCCTTAGTGACAGGTGAGGTACTGGAGGATTGGAGGACAGACAATGTTGTTCTGCTGTTCAAAAAAGGCTGTAAAAATAAACTAGGAAATTATACGTTGGTGAGCTTGACATCAGAACTGGGAAAGTTATTGGAGAGTGTGTGTAGGAACCAAGTATATACTGTAAGTATTTGGATAGGTGTGGACTGATAAAGGATAGACAGCATGGCTCTAGCCAATCTTATAGAGTCTCTCAAGGAAGTTATCAGGAAAGTGGATGAAGGCAAGGCAGTGGATGTTGTCTACATGGACTTTAGCAAGGCACTTGACAAAGTCTCATATGGGAGGTTGGTCAAGAAGGTTCAGTCACTCAGCATTCAAGATGAGACAGTAAATTGGATGAGACACTGCCTTTGGGAAAAGCCAGAGTGTGGTAGCAGATGGTTGCCTCTCTGACTGGAAGCCTGTGACTAGTGGTTGCCACAGGGATCAGTGCTGAATCTGTTGTTGTTTGTCATCTATATCAGTAATCTGGATGATAGTGTGGTTAACTGGATCAGCAAATTTGTGGATGACACCAAGACTGGGGGTTTAGTGGACTGCGAGAAGACTATCATGGCTTGCAGTGTGATCTGGACCAGGTGGGAAAATGGTTTGAGAAATGGAAAATGGAATTTAATGCAGACAAGTGTGAGGTGTTGCACTTTGGTATGAGCTACCAAGGGAGGTCTTTCACAGTGACTGGTCGGGCACGGAGGAGTGTTGTAGAAGAAAGGGACCTGGGAATACAAGTCCTTAATTCACTGAAAGAGGTATCACAGGTAGATAGGGATGGAAAGAATGATTTCAGCCCATTGCCCTTCATGAACCAAAGTACTGATAACAATAGATGGATGTTATGTTGACTTCTAGAAGACATTGGTGAGGCCTAATTTGAAGTATTATGTGCAGTTTTGGTCACCTACCTACAGGAAAGATGTAAACGAAGTTCAGAGATTTCAAAGAAAATTCACAAGGATGTTGCCATGTCTGGAGGACCTGGGTTATAAGGAAAGATTGAACAAATCAGGACTTTATTCCTTGGATTGCAGAAGATTGAGGGGAGATTTGATTGTGATAGAGAGGCACAGATAGTGTTAATGCAAGCTGCCTTTTTCCACGAAGATTGGGTGGGATGACAACCAGAGGCCATGGGTTAAGGGTGAAAGGTGAAATGTTAAGGGGAACATGAGGGGAAACTTCTTCACACAGACGGTTATCCAGCTGTGGAATGAGCAGCCAGCACGAGTGGTGCATGTGAGCTCGATTTCAACATTTAAGAGGTTTGTGTTGGTACCTGGATGGTAGAGGTGTGGGAGTGGGCAGTTCAAATAGTTCAGCAGAACCTAGATGGCCCAAAGGGCCTTTTTCTGTGTTGAAATTTTCTATGATTGTGACAACAAACTGAAATAATACAAAAATTCACTCTAACCCCTTTTGACAGCTGTGCGAACCAACCAGTCATTTCAGCAGGAATGTTTTATATGGTGTTAAAACTGTGGCACTTTAAGTTAATAATACATAAAAGAAGATCCCAGCTGCACGTCAAGAAAATCTATTTGTGTGAGAGTGTTTCAGTTACCGTGGGGCCAGGAACCCATTCAGCTGAGTGGGAACAGGGATTAATACTAATGGAGAGAGTCAAACTGAGCCAGGTCACAGATTGGAGATGGCAGAAATGCCCCATTCTTATAGAGACAGGAAGAACATCAGAGAGTTTAATGGTCATTCCAGATAACAGCACTGTGCCTAGTTAGAAGATGATTTCTCTGTCCAACTTTCGTTGAACCTCACTATAACAGTGTGATACCAGATCAAACCTTGGCAACTCAAGTAATCTCATCTGAAATGTTGTCCTACACCCATTGATGGATTTTGTAAATCTTTTTACAGGTTAAAAATGAGA
Organism: Hemitrygon akajei; assembly: GCF_048418815.1. Classification (NCBI taxonomy): domain Eukaryota; kingdom Metazoa; phylum Chordata; class Chondrichthyes; order Myliobatiformes; family Dasyatidae; genus Hemitrygon; species Hemitrygon akajei. The sequence goes on from NW_027331955.1 coordinate 1,462,175, forward strand.
AGGAATTCGTCTCCAAGAAGCTCAAACATGGCACAGCAGTTTTGTTGTCTCTGTCTAGATATTTAAGAAGTAGAGCAAGGAAACCAATTGACCATCCTTCCTGCTCAGACTCAGGGGAGGGATTCACTTGGTCATTTGACCAACTGGCACGCCTGTAATTTACACAGGAGAAAGGCCTTTCACCTGCTCAGACAGTGGGAATGGATTCACTCGTTTATCACAATTGAAGATACAGCAACAAGTTCACACTGGGCAAGGCCATTCACCTGTTCTGTGTGTGAGAAGGGGTTCAGTCAGTCTTCCCACCTGTGGACACACCAGTCAGTTCACACCACACTGCTCAGAGGCTGGTCATCTGCTGAATTTCTGGGAAAGGATTCACTCAGTCATCTGACCTAATGGCACACCAGCGAGTTCACACCAGGGAACGGCCGTTCACCTGCTCAGTCTGTGAGAAGAGATTCACTCACTCTTCCACCCTATGGAAACACCAGCGAGTTCACACAGGGGAGAAGCCATTCACGTGCTCAGTCTGTGGGAAGGGATTCACTCAGTCATCCACCCTGCAGAGTCATCAGCGAGTTCACACTGGGGAGAGGCCCTTCACCTGCTCAGACTGTGGGAGCAGATTCACTCAGTTATCCAGCCTACAGAGACATCAGCGAATTCACACTGGGGAGAAGCCGTTCATCTGCTCAGAATGTGGGAAGGGATTCACTCACTCATCCAACCTACAGAGACATCAGCGAGTTCACACTGGAGAGCAGCCGTTCACCTGCTCAGACTGTGGGAAGAGATTCACTCAGTCATCCCAACTACAGAGACACCAGCAAGTTCACAGTGGGGAGAGGCCATTCACCTGCTCAATCTGTGGGAAGAGATTCACTGATCCATCCAACCTACAGAGTCATCAGCGAGTTCACACTGGGGAGAAGCCGTTCACCTGCTCAGACTGTGGGAAGAGATTCACTCAGTCATCCCAACTACAGAGACACCAGCAAGTTCACAGTGGGGAGAGGCCATTCACCTGCTCAGTCTGTGGGAAGAGATTCACTGATCCATCCAACCTACAGAGTCATCAGCGAGTTCACACTGGGGAGAAGCCATTCACCTGCTCAGTCTGTGGGAAGAGATTCACTGATCCATCCTACCTACAGAGTCATCAGCGAGTTCACACTGGGGAGAAGCCGTTCACCTGTTCAGAATGTGGGAAGGGATTTACTCAGTTATCCCAACTACAGAATCATCAGCGAGTTCACAGTGGGGAGAGGCCGTTCACCTGCTCAGTCTGTGGGAAGAGATTCACTCAGTTATCCAGCCTACGGAGGCATGAGCGAATTCACACTGGGGAGAAGCCGCTCATCTGCTCAGAATGTGGGAAGGGATTCTCTGATCCATCCAACCTACAGAGTCATCAGCGAGTTCACACTGGGGAGAAGCCGTTCACCTGTTCAGAATGTGGGAAGGGATTTACTCAGTCATCCCAACTACAGAGTCATCAGCGAGTTCACACTGGGGAGAGGCCGTTCACCTGCTCAGTCTGTGGGAAGAGGTTCACTCAGTCATCCAGCCTACAGAGGCATGAGCGAATTCACACTGGGGTGAAGCCGTTCATCTGCTCAGAATGTGGGAAGGGATTCACTGATCCATCCAACCTACAGAGTCATCAGCGAGTTCACACTGGGGAGAAGCTATTCACCTGCTGAAAATGTGGGAAAGGATTCACTCAGTCATCCCAACTACTGGCAGATCATTCAGTTCACAATGGGGAGTGGCCATTGTTATGAATCCCTAGGTTTTGTTTGCTGTGGACTGTTATTTTGAGAGAGAGAGTGAGATTAAGAATGTGAATCAGTCTGACTTGCAGCTTGTTTACATCGCTCGCAGCTTTGTTTAGTTTTAACTGAGGACAGACACTCAGAGTCAGACGTAGACGAAAGAGGAAAAATGGAAGGATCGAAACCAGGGAACAAGTGGCCAAGGGTCACTGATTGCAACTTTCCTATGCCCACAAGGGTGGGTTAATTATCGATTCAGCGTACACCAAATGTGTGGTTGTTACCTTGTTTGAACTATAGGAGTGGATATGATTTGAGGTATCCTGTGAAGACCACTAATGTGTTCACCCTTGCATGGGTGTGGTGTGGTAATTCATTTGAAGACGATACCCCTTGTGACAAGTCACTTTGGGTGATAATTAGTATGTGGATTTGAAAGGATGACAGATAAAATCTACAGTGACTGTTCTCTTGTTTTACCACCATGGAACCTGTGGAATTCGAAATAATTGCCTTCCCTTGACATTTACCCTGGATTACAAATATCTCTCTCATCACCTATTCTGTGGATGAACTGAACTTTCATACTTTACCATCTCAAGACTCCAAGCCTTGTTACCCCTGAGCTCAATAGTTTGGGAGTTACATTTACACACATCTATAAACATAACACTGTTAACATCTGTTTATCTTGTTTAAGTTACTATTGTTACGAAGGATGAACAGCTCTGATGGGCAGAAGGGTGCAGGGTTGCCCATCTCTCCCTCCCTTGGGAGAATTACAAACGGTTACTGTTGCCAGGCTGCTAATGAGAGAGAAAGAGATGGAACAAAATCATACTTGGACTGGAACATTTGCTTCAGATAAGGGGGAGATAACACAGGGAGGAAGAGACTTGTTGTTCCACCATATTATGACTCCTGTAAGACTTATGGCTCCGGAGAGGGCTGTTTACTTGGTACCATTCTGTTCATTAAAATTCCTCAGTGGACAGCTGGAGTGGGCTGGTTTGATGGGCTAAGCCATTCAAAACTGATTGACACCTGAGACACCGTGAGTAGGGATAAAAGAGAGGTCTGGGGAGACACCCCTCAGACGCACCAAGAGACACACTAGTGAGCACTGCTTAAGTGTTGGAACCCACAAGAAAGTGTGGGGCATCAGAGACCGAATGAAGGATCGGTCAATTTTAACTCACTGTTTATAGCGAGGCCGGTGGGGGCTTGTACGTGTGTCCACCCTTGCTTGGGTGACGAGTCCACCATAGAAGAACGGTCTAGCTAAAGGACAGAGGGGTCATACCCGAATGGCCACAACAACACATCAACGGATCAAGATTGTAAAGGAAGGTTTGACTGGCTGTCACTGCTCGCTCTCCCTCTCTCTCCAACAATTACAACACATCGACCAACAACTACCTCAGCCTGTATGAACTGAACTGAACTTTATATTCACATATGACAATTCATTATCCCCTGGACATCGATAGAGCTTGTTTATTATTGATTATTATTATACCCACACTTTTAGGTTTAGTATTGCTAACGTGTATTATCTGTATATTTGCATTGTTGATATTGATTTGTATATTTTACTAATAAACACTGTTTTGATAATAGTACCAGACTCCTATGGATACTTCTATCTTTACTGATAAGACATCTAGTTACGGGTACGTAACAAATTGGGGCCTCGTCTCGAGATTTGATACCAAATTGGGGGGCCAGTGAACTGAGCTATAAGTCCATTATTTGTTCTGGTTGCGTGGGTAACCAGACGGGAAACGAGCAAAGATGGATATAGATGAATTTATAGAAAACTCGACTTTGAAGGTGCTGGAGAGTGCCAAAAAGACGGCCTTGGTGAATATTGCGAAAGGTTTAAATCTCCCAGAGGTGAAGTCGTCAATGAAAAAGTGGGAGATACAGAGGGCCATAGCCCAGTATTACATATCCGAGGGTGTGTTCACGCCGGGGGTATTGGAACTTATCCCTGAAAAGAAACCAGTTGTTGGGGTGGTTCAGTTAGAGTTTGAAAAATTAAGGTTGGATGCAGAACAGAAGAAAAGGGAGTATGAGCTCCTGCTAAAGGAGTTAGAGGCGCAAAGGGAGCGGGAAAGAGCTGCCTGGGAGGCACAAAGGGAGAAGGAAAAGGCCGAAAGGGAGATGGAGGAAAGGGAAAAGGAGAGAGATAGGCAGCATGCACTGGACATGGAGAGGTTAAAGGAACAGGGAAAAGACCGAAGGGAAGGCTCAAGAGAGGAGATTAATGTTAGTAGGGAGTTTAGGTTAGTACCTCCGTTCGAGGAGACGGATGTTGATAGTTACGTCTTGCATTTTGAAAAGGTGGCAGTGACTCAGAAGTGGCCCAGAGATCAGTGGGTGGCGTTGTTACAAAGTGCATTAAAAAGTAAGGTTCAACGGGTATATGCAGCATTGTCCATGGACGAGTCTGAGGATTATGAGCAAGTAAAGGAGGCTATCCTTCGGGCCTATAGACAAAAGTTCAGAGATTTAAAGAAACTGTGGAATCAGACGTATGCAGAGTTTGCCTATGAGAAGGCTGTGCTCTTGGATCGCTGGTGTGCTGCAGAAAAGGTGGAGGAGGACTTCCCTCGTTTCAGAGAGTTAATTCTGATTGAGGAATTTAAAGGTTGTGTTTTGGATAATATCAGGATGTATCTGAACGAGAAGACGAATAAGTCTATATCGGAATTTGCCAGGTTCGCAGATGAATAAGCCCTAACCCACAAGACAAAGTTTTCCTCAAATAAGAGTTAACAGAAAGGCAGTAGGGACGGTAAAGAAAGTCCACCGGCTAAGGTCGAGAATAAGCCGGGAGCTAGTGGTAAAGGTAAGGAGGAGGACAAGCAAGCTGGCAGGAAGGTTTCTGGCTTGACCTGATATAATTGTGGAAAGGTTGGTTATATTGCATCTAAGTGCTTTGCTCCGAATAAGGAGACAGGATAAGGGAAAACGGCAGTCCCTACAGGGTGTATTGAGTCGATCAGCAAATCGACGAGGAAGGCAAAGGTAGATAGAGTACGAGAGCGGCGTGAGAAATTTATTTCAGAAGGGACGGTGTCTGTGAAAGAAGGAGAGACCCCAGTTGCAGTGAGAATCTGGAGAGATACTGGGGCTGATCAGTCATAGATCCTAAGTAAGGTGCTAGATTTTGGTCCTGAGACTGGAGAGGTGGTTTTAAGAGGTATAGGGAAAGGGACAGAAGCTGTGCCTTTGCATGGGATCATTTTAAAATGTGACCTGGTATCTGGACAGTCGAAGTAGGGGTGCGGTCAGAATTACCGGGAGACGGCGTGGACGTCCTTCTTGGTAATGATTTAGCAGGTGGTGACGTGTGTTCAGCAGTGAAATTAACGAGCAAGCCTGTGAGGGCTGAGGACACGCCCCTGGATTCTATGATCTATCCCGCATGCGCAATCACTCGCAGCATGTCGAGAAAGGCGGCTGAGAATGAGGACAGTTTAAATGAGTCCTGTGTTGATTTGGCTGAGACGTTTTTACCGACCCTGTACCAAGAGGGGTTAGGGGATGGTAAAGCGGAGAATAGGGAGGTGAAAGAGAATAAAGGAGAGGAGGTAGACCTACCCTTAGCAAGAAAATAATTTATAAAGGAGCAAGGACGTGACGAGGAGCTTGTGGCATTGAGAGAGTCCGTTCTTTCTGAGACAGAACTGGATAAAGAACCAGAGGGTTACTACCTGAAGGAGGGAGTGTTGATGAGGAAGTGGAGGCCGACCACGGTGCCAGTCGATGATGACTGGGCGGTGGTACATCAGGTGGTAGTACCGAAGGTGTATCGGGATGTAATTTTGAACTTAGCTCGCAAGGGACCTCTAGGTGGACATTTGGGAGTAAGGAAGACAGTGGATAGGGTTATGAAAGATTTCTATTGGCCAAAAATGAGGAAGGATATTGCTGACTATTGTAAAAGGTGCCATGCGTGTCAGGTGGTAGGAAAGCCGAACCAGGTTATCCCCAAGGCACCTCTCAGACCGATACCCGCTTTTGAGGAGCCTTTCTCCCGAATCGTTGTGGATTTTGTGGGACCTTTGCCTAGAACAGCGAGTGGGCGGCAGTACGTCATGACCATGATGTGTGCCACTACACGATTTCCAGAGGCTGTGCCTCCGGGGAATGTTAGGACCCCTGCGGTGGTGAAGGCCCTCATTAAATTCTTTACCACAGTGGGGCTACCTAAGGAAATACAATCGGATCAGGGGAGTACATTTACATCCAGAGCATTTCAGCAAATGATGACACAGATGGGAGTTAAACAAATTTTAGCTTCTGCATACCATCCGGAATCTCAAGGAGCGTTGGAAAGATTCCACGCTACACTAAAGACTATGATTAAAACTTACTGTCAGGAAGACGTTCGAGACTGGGATGATGCATTACCACTTCTGTTATTTGCAGTGAGGGACACGGTTCAGGAATCTCTGGGGTTCAGTCCGTTTGAGCTCGTTTTTGGTCACAGGCGCAGAGCACCTTTAACCCTACTTAAAGAGAAGTGGTTTAGCCCGAACGTTCAAGTCAGTGTGATTGACTATGTTTTAAAATTCCGGGAAAGACTCCATAAAGTATGCGCCTTGGCAAAGGAAAATTTAAAAGACTCCCAGACGAGAATGAAACAATGGTATGACAAATGTACCCGAGAGCAAGAATTTCACGTGGGCGATAAGGTCTTGGTCCTAATCCCTGTAGTTACCAACCCCCTACAGGCGAGGTTTCAAGGACCATACAAAGTAGTTAAGAAAATAGACTCGCTGAACTATGTGATTGAAACCCCTGATAGATGCAAGCCGAACCAGTTGGTTCATGTAAACATGCTGAAAGGTTATCCTGAAACGACCCCCGCGGAGGTCGGTGCAGTCACGAAAACTGATGAGGAAGAGAAGAGTGTTGAGTAGGACCCAGAGCGTTTTGAAAAGGTAAGTATAATACCCACCAGACTAGAGAACTGTTATTATAGCCAACCTTGCTGATAAAGTCAATCACTTAGAGCCTGAACAAAGAGAGCAGTTAACACAGCTCATTAAACAGCATACAGATTTATGTCCAGATGTTCCAAGGAGGTGTAAAGGAACAGAGCATGATGTCATCATTACCTCGAACCAGCCTATTAAACAATCCCCTTCCCGGATGAATTTGGAAAAGAGCAAGCCAGTAGAAAAAGAAATTGAACATATGCTAGCTGCTGGTATAATTCGTGAATCCTTTTCTGCGTGGGCCTCTCCCTGCGTGGTAGTACCGAAACCGGACAGTACCATAAGATTCTGTACCGATTACAGAAAGGTGAATGCTGTCACGCAGACAGATGCTTACCCTATCGCTAGGGTGGACGATTGCATTGATAAAATGAGGAAAGCGAGGTACATCACTAAGATTGACTTGTTAAAGGGATACTGGTGCGTTCCTTTAACGGACAGGGCTCGAGAAATTCCAGACTTTGTCACCCCATCCGAGTTTTACGAGTACAACGTCTTGCCGTTCGGAATGAAAAATGCACCAGGGACATTCCAGAGGATGATTGACATGGTGATAAAAGGGTTAACAAATATCAAGGCTTATATTGACGAATTGGTAGTTTGGAATGACACCTGGGATGAGCACATTGAGGCTGTAGAAAACCTGTTCAAAAGAATGTCTGCAGCCCAACTTACAGTGAACCTTGCAAAGAGTGAATTTGGGCATGCCACAATCACCTACTTGGGGTATGTGGTAGGGCAGGGGCAGTTGGATCCTGTGCAGGCAAAAGTACAGGCTATTTCTGAGGTTCCTCTACCAACAAATAAGAGAGCCTTGAGAAGATTTTTGGGCATGGTGGGGTACTATCGAAAATTTTGTAAGAACTTTGCTGATATCGCCCTCCCGCTTACAAAACTCCTACAGAAGGAAGAAAAATTTGAGTGGAACAATTCTTGTCAGGATGCTTTTGACAAGTTAAAAACCATACTGTGCCATCACCCTGTGTTAAAGGCACCTGACTTGTTAGAACCTTTCTCCCTGGCGACTGATGCAAGTGATGAGGCTGCAGGGGCAGTCCTATTGCAGAAAGCAGGGGATGGAGTGGAACACCCAGGAGTATATTTCTCTCGGAAGTTCAATGTACACCAGAGGAATTACTCTACCGTAGAAAAAGAATTGTTGGCACTTGTTTTGGCAATGCAACACTTTGAAGTGTACATTTGTTCAGCACAAAGACCTTTAATTGTTTATACAGATCACAACCCTTTGGTATTCCTGGCTAACATGAAAAATAAAAACAGGAGATTATTAAATTGGAGTCTGATGCTACAAGAGTTTGATATTCAGATACAACCTATTAAAGGAAGTGACAATGTAATCGCTGGCTGTTTATCTAGATGCTAAGTGAAGGTATATCTGTATTGCTTTATAGTTAAGAACACTTCTGTTTTTTTTTTTGCTAAACTCTGTAATCCTGTAAAACGCTGTACTAGTTAATGTTCCCCTTTGGTGAAAATTCCTAGAAGGATGGGGGTGTTACGAAGGATGAACAGCTTTGATGGGCAGAAGGGTGCAGGGTTGTCCATGTCCCCCTCCCCTGGGAGAATTACAAACCGTTACCTTTGCCAGGCTGCAAATGAGAGAGAAAGAGATGGAACAAAAACATACTTGGTCTGGAACATTTGCTTCAGATAAGGGAGAGATAACGCAGGGAGGAAGAGACTTGTTGTTCCACCATATTATGACTCCTGTACGACTTATGGCTCCGGAGAGGGCTGTTTACTTGGTACTATTCTGTTCATTAAAATTCCTCAGTGGACAGCAGGAGTGGGCTGGTTTGATGGGCTAAGCCATTCAAAACTGATTGACACCTGAGACCCAGTGAGTAGGGATAAAAGTGAGATCTGGGGAGACACCCCTCAGACGCACCAAGAGACACACTAGTGAGCACTGCTTAAGTGTTGGAACCCACGAGAAAGAGTGGGGCATCGGAGACCGAACGAAGGATCGGTCAATTTTAACTCATAGTGTTTATAGCGAGGCCGGTGGGGGCTTGTGTGTGTGTCCACACTTGCCTGGGTGACGAGTCCATCATAGAAGAACGGTCTAGCTAAAGGACAGAGGGGTCATACCTGAATGGCCAGAACAACACACCGACGGATCAAGAACGTAAAGGAAGGTTTGACTGGCTGTCACTGTTTGCTCGCTCTCTCTCTTTCCCTCTCTCTCTCCAACCATTACAACACATCGACCAACAACTACCTCAGCCTGTATGAACAGAACTGAACTTTATACTCACATATGACAATTCATTATCCCCTAGACAACGATAGAGCTTGTTTATCATTGATTATTATTATACCCACACTTTTAGGTTTAGTATTGCTATTGTGTATTATCTGTATATTTGCATTGTTGATATTGATTTGTATATTTTACTAATAAACACTGTTTTGATAATAGTACCAGACTCCAACGGATACTTCTATCTTTGCTGGTAAGACACCCAGTTACGGGGTACGCAACACTATATTATAAGTAGATCCTACTAGAGGTAGTTTTAACATCAAAAACAGACTCCAAGTGTAGTTTATTGCTGCTGGTTCGTGTCTAAAGCGTTGCGATTCATAACAAAACTGCGGCCTGCGTCCGGGATATGAACAAATTTGGGGACGTATTGATTTATTATCGATTTCATTGGGGAAATCCCTTTTGATTTATTTGTGTATGGAAAATCAGCAGCAATGGATGCTGATAAATGTCTGGAAGCACCAACCTCTGAGGCATTAGAGGACGCCAGAACTTTTGAGTTGTTGAGTATTGCCAAAAGGTTAAAACTTGATAAGGTGACATTGACAATCAGGAGGGCACAGATGTGTTTAAAGTGGAGGAGTTGGAGGTGTTTCCTGCAAGTAAACCTAGTGAGCTTGAGCTCCAGTACAAGTGAGAAAAATTAAAGATGGAGGCTGCGGAAAGGCAGAGGCAGTTTGGGGCTAGGGAGGCACAAAAGCAGAGAGAAGAGGCAAAAAAAAAAAAACAGAGGGAGGAAGCAGAAAGACAGAGGCTGTTCGAGCAGGAGAAGATAGAGAGATTACAGCAAAGGGGTCGAGTGTTAGACTCTGGTGATACGTTTGAGGCCAGCCGGGAAGTTAAATTGGTACCTCCATTTGACGAGGCAGAGGTTGATAAATACTTCCAGCATCATCTTTCGAGAAGTTTCTGTCCCTCTCTCTCTCTCTCTCTCATCGCTCTGGACGCCTCCCCCTCTCTCTCATAATAGCAGCAGAGTTCATGGGGTCTATTTTGGACCCCATTACTAAGTAGGGTTACCCCTAACACCCCGAATAAGAGCTTCGAAAAGAGTAGCAGGGATCACCAGGGTAAACCAGAAATTAAAGCTGGGACTAGTGCAAGAGTAAGGATGAAGGGAAACAGTTAAAGGAGAAATATTCTAATCTTACTTGTTACTATTGCCAGAAAGCTGGTCATAAGATGGCTATTTGTTCCATCCTGAAGAGGAAAAACGAAAAGAAGGCAGTCCCAAATGCCAGTGTTCCGTATGTTGAAGCACCTATAAACCCATAGTGTTTTGAACATTCTGTTAAGGCTCAGATAAGGACTGAGAGGTCTGACCGAGTTAAGAAGCGATTCGATCATTTTATGTCAGATGGATTTGTATTAGTAAAGGAGGGGTCAACCCCGGTACCAGTGAAAATTCTTCGAGTTACTGGGGCTTCTCAGTCACTTAGATTAGACAGTGTTCTAAAGTTTGGTGATGCATTGGGGGCAGCATGGTTTCTGTGCCGTTGTACAAGGTAACTTAACAGTCAGGGTTGGTTTCGGGACCTGTTAAAATCGGATTATGCTCCAGTTTACCGGTGGAAGATGTTACTTTGCTGTTAGGGAATGACCTGGCAGATGGTAACGTTGTTCCTGCAGTGCAGTTGACAACTAAGCCAACCACTGACGACCCACAGATGGATTTTATCATTTATCCTTCCTGCCCAGTAACTCGAAGTATGGCTAAACAGTCTGCCGACGCAGATGGTCTGTGCAGCTTGATTCTGATACCCATGATAGCCATTGAGAGTTAGGGGGCAAAAGTTTAAGGGAAACACGAGGGGGTATTTCTTTACTCAGAGAGTGATAGCTGTGTGGAATGAGCTTCCTGTAGAAGTAGTAGAGGCCAGTTCAGTTGTGTCAGTTAAGGTAAAATTGGATAGGTATATGGACAGGAAAGGAGTGGAGGGTTATGGGCTGAGTGCGGGTAGGTGGGACTAGGTGAGATTAAGAGTTCGGCACGGACTAGGAGGGCCGGAATGGCCTGTTTCCGTGCTGTAATTGTTATATGGTTATATGGTTTATATGATATGTAAGGATTATATGATTGTTATATGTTATAGCCAAAATCGGGATTCAGGTTATGATGACTTGTCAGGGACTTTACTGCCTTCATTGTTTCAACAGGATTCCGGTAGTAAGTCTGATGAGAAAGATTTATCCCTGTCTAGGAAGGAGTTTATAGCAGACAGAACCCAGACCCTGAGATTGAAGTTTTAAAAATCAGCTCTCTCAGATGATGAGATCAAGAAAATGCCAGTAGGGTATTATCTCAAGGATGGAGTGTTAATGAGGAAGTGGAGGCCACCTGCTATAGAAGTGAGTGAGGCATGTGCAATTGTTCACCAAGTTGTCGTTCCTACAGTTTATAGGACTGAAATTTTAACCATGGCCCACAGTATGGCTTTAGGTCGAGATTTTGGAGTGAATAAAACTGTAAACAGGATTATGAAATAATTTTACTGGCCGAATTTGAGGAAAGATGTTGTGACCTTTTGCAGAACCTGTCACATTTGTCAAGTTGTGGGTAAACCTAATCAGGTCACCCCAGTGGCCCCACTCTGGCCTATACCTGCATTCGGTGAACCCTTTTCAAAATTTATAGTGGATTGTGTTGGCCCATTGCCAAAGACTAAAGCTGGCCATCAGTATTTGCTAACTATTATGTGTACTGCATCCAGATTCCCAGAGGCAATACCTTTCAGCAATATTAAAGCTAAAACTGTGGCGAAGGCTCGTACCAAGCTTTTTACTTTATTTGGTTTGCCTAAAGAAATCCAGTCTGAACAAGGAAGTAACTTTACATCTGGATTATTCCAGCAGGTAGTTTATGAACTGGGAGCTAAACAAGTTATATTGTCTGCATACCATCCGGAATCACAGGGTGCTGTAGAAAATTTTCATTCTACCCACAAAACAATGATTAGGACATATTGTGTTGAAAATGGAAAAGACTGGGATGAAGGAATACATTTGTTTTTGTTCGCAGTCAGAGAGTTGGTCCAGGAATCACTGGACTTTAGTCCATTTGAACTGGTATTTGGTCATAGAGTGAGAGGACCTTTGACCTTGTTAATGGAACAGTGGATTGATGGAGATGTACATATTAACTTTTTAGGCTATGTTTTGAATTTCAAAAATATATTACACCAATCCTGTAGAGAAAACTTAATGATTTCTCAAGACAAAATGAAGTGTTGGTTTGATAAGCAGGCTCGCGAAAGAAAATACCAGGTGGGAGACGAGGTGCTAGCCTTATCTCCAATGTTGACAAATCCACTTCAGGTGAAATTCAATAGACTGCATGAAATAATCTCTCAAATTAATAATCTGAATTATGTTATTAAAACACCCGACCAACGTAAACTAACACAGGTGGTACACATAAATATAATAAAGCCTTAATTTGACAAGCAGGCACCATCTGTGAGTGTTGTTGTTAAAACATATGAAGCTGGCAACCCTGAGAATGAAGCATTTGACTCGTCTGAGACTTTTCACAAGCCAAACGTGGTCCCAGTTAGGCTAATGAACTCGGTTGTTCCAGAAAACATTGATAACAAGTTGGCTCATCTGCAGCCAAAGCAACAACAACAGCTGAAGGAATTAATTCTGAAGTTTAAAGATTTATTTCCTTATGTTCCCAAGCAAACCACGGTCGCAGAACATGATGTAGATGTTGGTCAAACCAAACAGATTAAACAACTCCCAAAGCGCATTAATGTAGAAAAGTGTAAATTGGCTGACCAGGGAATTGAGTATATGCTGGAGAATGGTATTATTAGGCCTTCAAAATGAGATTGGAGTCACCCTGCATTATTGTGCCCAAACCTGATTGTAGTGTTAGATTTTGCACTGATTATAGAAAGATAAATGCAGTAACAAAAACAGATGCCTATCCTATCCCTAGGGTGGATGATTGCATAGATAAGGCTGGAAAAGCTAATTTCTTACAAAGATTGATCTGTTGAAAGGGTATTGGTGTGTTCCATTGACGGACAGAGGTAGAGAAATTTCTGCATTTGTGACACCATCTGGTTTGTGTGAATACAATATCTTAATACAAAAATGCTCCAGGAACATTCCAGAGAATGAATGATTCTGTAATTCGAGGGTTAGAACACACAGATACCTATATTGATGACTTAGTCACAGGGAATGACACTTGGGAAGAGCATATCTCTGTAGTAGAAAAGCTGTTTGACAGGTTTCCCCAGGCCAGCCTTACAGTTAACTTGGCTGAGAGTGAATTTGGCCATGACACTGTGACCTGTCTTGGCTATGTTGTTGGGCAAAGCAAGTTAGCTCCTGTTCGGGCAAAAGTCCAGGCAATTTCTCAAGTTCCTATTCTGACTGCTAAGAAGGCTCTTAGAAGGTTTCTGGGAATGGATGGATATTATCGTAAGTTCTGTAAGAACTTTGCTGCTAACGCTCTTTCTCTGACCAATCTCCTGACGAAGGGTGAAAAGTTTGTTTGGACCGAGCCTTGTCAGGAGGCATTTGATCGATTGTTATCAGTATTTCAGATTAGGCCAATCAATGTAGTGCTGTCAGCAAATTTAATTAGCAGATTGGAGCTGTGGGTGGCAACACAAGTCATGTGTGCACAGAGAGTAAAGGAGGGGGCAAAAGAGACAACCCTGTGGGTTATGTGTGCTGAGGGTCAGAGAGACAGAGGAGATGGAGCCCACTCTTACCACCTGCTGGCGATCTGACAGGAATTCCTGGATTCAGCTGCACAAGGCAGGGTGAAGGCCGAGGTCTCTGAGCTTCTTGTCGATATTTCACGCCTTCGTATGGCTACTGCTCTGCCCATGACTGCAAGGAACTGCAGAGAACATCAGAGAAACAAGCCTCCACTCCATGGACTCTTCCTACACTTCCCCTCCCTCGGAAAAGCAGGCCATGTACTCAAAGATCCTCACAACCTGGACATTTTTGCAGCAAACCCGCTCCCACATTGACGGAGAGATACAAAAGCCTTAAAGTGCGTAACACCAGGCTGAAGGACGGCTTCCAGTCTGCAGTTATAAGCCAAATGAATGATAAAATGGACTCGACCTCACAATGTAACTCGACGTGACCCTGCACCATATGTCTATCTGCACTGCACTTTCTCTGCAGCCATAATGCTTAGTTATAGTGAGTGTTTTGTCGTATATCAGCTCAATGTACTGCTGCAATGTATCGATCTGTGTGGATGGTACGTCAGACAAGATTTTCACTGTGTCTCAGTACGTAATAAGAATAAACAAATACCCCGTTTTAATTGTGTGGAAATGTTAGACAGACTGAGCTTCTGCTCTGGAACCGCAGAAGGAAACAGAACTGTTGTCATTTCTGAGGAATGCAAAAAAATAGAAAAGGCTTCAATCTCTCATTACGATCTGCAGTAACTGGGATCAGGTGACCGGTGGTGGGTCTCCCATATCAATATCAGAATCAGGTTTAATAGCACCGACATATGTCATGAAATTCGTTGTCTCTGCGGCAGCAGTAGAATAGATTTTAACAATTGTGATTTAATATAATAATATAAATATTACATAGTTAAATTATATAAATAGTACGAAATGAAAAAAAAACGATGTAATAAACTATTTTAATTGTGTGGAACTATTTGACTGACTGGGTTGTTGCTTTGGAAGTAGTGGAGTGAAGCTTAACTAAACTGTACACATTTATGAGAAGCGCAGAGAAATAGAAAAGTCTAAATTCTCACATAAATGGGTCAGACAGCCAGAAACATTGGCAGCACTTCAGCAGATAAAAACAGTGAAATGAAACATGCTGAAAATATTGCAGAAAAAAACATATTGTCCACCACAACGAGAGGACGTGACAGATCCGGATCTCACTGCCTTGGCTGAACGGGGAAAGATGAAGCTACACGGACACGTAGAGCAGTGACCCGCAAATGCTGCAGATCTGCAGAAAAACGTGAACAGGAAACGGGATCACGTGACAGGATTGGTGACTAACTACTCTGCGGAAAAAAGCAAACTTGTCTCTCAGATCTCCTCTCACCTTAAATGTATCAGACATTTCAACCCCCAGGACAAATATATCGTCTGTCCACTCTATCTATTCCTCTCGTAATCTTATAAACGTCCATCAAGTCTCACCCCAGCCTGCCCCGCTCTGGAGAAAACAACACGTTTGTCCAGCCTCTCGTTATAACTCATGCCTTCTAATCCAGGCAGTGTCCTGGTAAACCTCTTCTGCGCCCTCTCCACAGCCCCTTCATCCTTCCGAGAATGGGGGCGACCAGAACTGTATGAGACACTCCAGATGTGGTCTATCTAGTTTTATAAAACTGTGTTACGAACGGTAACGTTTTAGAAACGAACCAGCAGCAATAGAGTTCACACTGGAGTCTGGTTTTGATGTTAAAACCACTTTCTTTATTAGTATCTACTTATAATATAGAAACTTAAATGAAATAAAGTTAACAGTGTTAAGTGTATATATGTGTAAATATAACTCCCAGACTATCGAGCTTGAGGGAACAAAGCTCAGAATCTTGAGATGGTAAAGTAGGAAAGTTCAGTAATCCACGGAATAAATGATCGTCGGGAGATATTTGTGATCCAGGGTGGAACGTAGAGAAAAGGCCGTTACTTCAAAATAACCGTCGACGAAGTTCTTATCCGTTGAATCGTCCAAATACGAGTTATCAGCGAAAGTGACCTGTCACAACCTTCCCAGGCAAGGGTTAATAGAAGACATTCCGAAAGACATTCCGAAACCCACTCCTATGGATTATACGAAGTGACAGCCACACACATTCGTTGTGGTTCTGTGTGCCGATTATCAACCCACTCTTGTGGACATAGGAGAGTTCCAAGCCTCAGATGCGACTAACTGAAGCGATCAGCTTTTCCAGTCTCTCTCTCTCTCTCTTTAGACTGGCCGACTGCCTGTCTGCAGATCGCTCTCTCTCTCTTATGGTTCAGTCCACAGTTAGCGCTGTCAGCCTGTGACTGACGTCATAGCCCCGCCTCCTCACGCCGGCGCTCTTAAAGAAACAGTCACAGTACGACCGCAGGCTCGTAACAGCCGCAACACAACTTCCCAACTTTTGAACTCAATGCTTCAACTAATAAAGACAACCATGCCCTTTGCCCTCGTAACCTCCCGGTCAATCTGTGCAGTCTCTTTCTGGGAGCGATGAACTTGGAGTCTAAGATCCCTCCGATCATCAACACTGTTCAGGGTTTTGCATTTAACAGTGTACTGTCTCATACATTCAACCTACCGAGCTGCCAAGATGATCATCACTAATCAAATCTCAATGAGATTTCTCAGGTCCTGTTGAATTTATTGCCAAGTGCACAAGTACGGGAAGGTACAGGTACAGAGAAACACTGACTTGTGGCGGCATCACAGGCAAGTACATTCAGATAACACACGGAACATAAATTATACGATTCTCTGTCAGTAACAATCTATAAATATGTTTATGTTAATAACGATATATAAAATACATTGTGTCATGATCAATATTAAAATGTGCATTTTGTGTCAATAACAGACTTGGAAATGTTGAATTTGGTCCCTGTCTCCATTCCTCCTGAGATCCACAACCAGCTCCTGTGTTTTTGTCACAACGAGGGAGAGGTTGTTTTCTTGACACCACTGTGATGACTTCTTCTCTGCAGGCTGCCTCGTTATTATTTGAGATCAGGCCAGTCAGTGTAGTGTCGTCAGCAAATTTAATTAGCAGATTGGAGTTGTGGGTGGCAACGGAAGTCATGGGTGCACAGAGAGTAAAGGAGGGGGCAAGGAGACAACCCTGTGGAGTATGTGTGCTGAGGGTCAGAGAGACAGAGGTGAGGGAGCCCACTCTTACCACCTGCCGGCGATCTGACAGGAAGACCAGGATCCAGCTACACAAGGCAGGGTGAAGGCCGAGATCTCTGAGCTTCTTGTCGATACTTCACGCGTTCGTATGGCTACTGCTCTGCCCATGACTGCAAGGAACTGCAGAGAACTTAGAGAACAGAGAACATCAGAGAAACAAGCCTCCCCTCCATGGACTCTTCCTACATTTCCCCTCCCTCGGAAAAGCAGGCCATGTACACAAAGATCCTCACAACCTGGACATTCTTGCTGCAAACCCGCCTCCCCCATCGGGGAAGAGATACAAAAGCCTTAAAGCGCGAACCACCCGGCTCAAGGACGGCTTCCTGTCTGTGGTTATTAGCCAAATGAATGATAAAATGGACTCGGCCTCACAATGTAACTCGACGTGATCCTGCACCATATGTCTATCTTCATTGCACATTCTCTGCAGCCATAATGCTTTGTTACAGTTATTGTTTTGGCATTTTCATTTTTTTTCATTTTTATAAATTTTTTATAGGTACATAATCTTCTACAGCTATAAAATGATACAAAACTTCAATAGATTAATATGTATACATTTAATAAAGCTGAAAGAACTGATCGTAAAATATAATATTAAAAATATATATATAAAAGGGAAAAAAAGAACCCCATCTAACTAGGAAAAAAAAACACTAACTATATAAGTAACACACATTTGACCATCATCTAAATATGAAAATAAGAAACATCAACCGTCATTTCATATTTATAAAAAAAATAAAATTGGAAGGAAACCATATAGCGTAATTCAAATTAAATGATAATATTTGGCAAAAGAACCCCAACTTCCCTCAAAATCGAATAGAGGATCAAAAGTTCTACTTCTAATTTTTTCCAAACTAAGACATAACATTCCTTGCGAAAACCATTCAATTAATGTAGGGGAAGAAATATCTTTCCATTTTAATAAAATAGCCCTTCTTGTCAGTAGTGTAACAAATGAAATTACAGGTAGATCTGAAGATGAAATACCCTGAATATGATGTGGAACTATTCCAAATAGAACAGTCAATCTATTAGGTTGTAAATTAATTTTCAGAGCTTTATAAATTGTACAAAATAAAGATTTTCAAAACGATTTTAATGAAGAATATGACCTGAACATGTGTGACAAAGTAGCTACTTTAGTTTCACATCTATCACAGCATTGGTCTATAGTAGGAAATATTTCAGATAGTCTCTCCTTTGTTAAATAATAATCATGAACATTTTTATATTGAATGAAACAATGGTTGGCACATACAGAAGAAGAATTTACGTTTTTCAAAACTCGAAGCCAATCTTCATTAACAAAGGTCATATTAAGTTCTCTCTCACAATATTGTTTAATCTTTAGTGATACGTTCTCTTTTTGTAATAAAAATAAATTATAAATTCTGCTAATGGAATCTTTCACTAAGGGATTCAATTTCAAAATGATATCGAACAAATCAGATTCTTGTAAATATGGAAACTTAGGTAAACATTGTTGTAAAAAATGTTTCACCTGAACGTATTGCAAAAAATGTGCATGAGCGAGAGAAAATTTATTAGTTAACTCTTCAAAGGATCCTTTTATTTTTCCATAGGAGAAAAAATGGGGTCAGTTGTTGAAGGTTTAAATGAAAAGTTTCGATATAAAAACTAGACAACTTAAATTGTTTAAAAATTTTTAAAAAACGAAACTGAACCCAAATCCGTAGGGGTTGTTTAATAACCGGGTAAAGATTTAAATTTGGAATTTTAGAGAGCTGTAAAGGTAATGGAGCTCCTAAAATTTAAGTTAAATAAAATTGTTTCAGAACTTTTAATTCCAAATCAACCCATAATGATTTTTGGTTATTATCAACCCAATATAACCAAAAACATAATAGTCTAATATTCACAGCCCACTAATACCGTCTTAAATTAGGAAGTTCAAGTCAACCATTTTTTTAGATTTTTGTAAATGATACTTATTAATTCTTGGACTTTTATTGTTCCAAATAAAGGAAGAAATAAGAGAGTCAATTTGATCGAAAAAAAATTAGTTAAAAAGATAGGTATATTTTGGAAAATATATAAAAATCTAGGTAAAATCATCATTTTCACAGCGTGAATACGACCTATTAAAGAAAAAATACGTGGATTCCATCTAGAAAATAGTTGTTTCATGGAGTCCATTAAAGGAACTACATTCGCTTCATAGAAATCTTTATGTTTTTTAGTAATTATAATACCTAAATATCTAAAGGTATTAACAATTCTAAAAGGAATATCATTATATATACTAACAGGGACATTTAATGGAAACAATTCACTTTTATTCAAGTTAAGTTTATATCCTGAAAATTTACTAAAATCTTTAAGTGTTTCCAAAAGATTAGGAATTGATTCCTCAAGATTTGAAATAAAAACCAAAAGATCATCTGCATAAAGAGAAAGCTTATGTATGGTTCCATTCATAGAGATACCGAGAATATTTTTAGCTTCAAGTAGTGTTATAGCTAAAGGCTCCAATACAACATTAAATAATAAAGGGGTTAATGGACATCCCTGTCTAGTTCCACGAGAAAGTGAGAGAAAAAAAGAAGAGCTGGAGTTATTAGTAATGACAAGCTCAAGGACGGCTTCTTGTCTGTGGTTAGAAGCCAAATGAATGATAAAATGGTCTCGGCCTCACAATGTAACTCGACGTGACCCTGCACCATATGTCTATCTGTACTGCACTTTCTCTGCAGCCATAATGCTTTGTTACAGTTATTGTTTTGTCGTATCTCAGCTCAATGTACTGTTGAAATGTATCGATCTGTGTGGATGGTACGTCAGGGAAGATTTTCACTGTAGCTCAGTACATGATGATAATAAACAAATTCCCCACTTTAATTGTGTGGAAATATTAGACAGACTGAGCTTCTGCTCTGGAACCACAGAAGAAAACTGAACTGTTGTCATTTCTGAGGAAAGCAAATATATGGAAAATGCTTCAATCTCACATTACGATCTGCAGTAACTGGGATCAGATGACCGGTGGTGGGTCTCCCATATCAATATCATAATCAGGTTTAATAGCACCGACATATGTCATGAAATTCGTTGTCTCTGCGGCAACAGTAGAACCTAATTCATAACCATAGATTTTAACAATTATGTTTTAATATAAGAATATAAATATTACATAGTTGAATTATATAAATAGTACAAAATTAAAAATAACGATGTAATAAACTATTTTAATTGTGTGGAACTATTTGACTGACTGGGTTGTTGCTTTGGTAGTAGTGGAGTGAAGCTTAACTGAACTGTACACATTTATGAGAAGCTCAGAGAAATAGAAAAGGCTAAATTCTCACATAAATGGGTCAGACACCCAGAAACATCGGCTGCACTTCAGCAGATAAAAACAGTGAAATGAAATATGCTGAAAATATTGCAGAAAAAACATATTGTCCACCACAACGAGAGGACGTGACCGATCCGGATCTCACTGACTTGTCTGAACGGGGAAAGGTGAAGCAACACGTACACGTAGAACAGTGACCCGCAGATGCTGCAGATCTGCAGAAATAAGTGAACAGGAAACGGGATCACGTGGCCGCTTTGGTCTCCCACCCCCAGTCAGATGTCCAGTTACCCACTACTCCGTGGACAGAAGCAAAATTCCCGCTCACATCTCCTCTCACCTTAAATGTATTAGACATTTCAACCCCCATGAAAAATATATAATCTGTCCACTCTCTCTATTCCTCTCGTAATGTTATAAACGTCCATCCAGTCTCACCCCAGCCTGCGCCGCTCTGGAGAAAACAGCACAAGTTTGTCCAGCCTCTCGTTATAGCTCATGCCCTCTAATCCAGGCAGTGTCCTGGTAAACCTCTTCTGCGCCCTGTCCAAAGTCCCGACATCCTTCCGAGAATGGGGGAGACCAGAACTGTATGAAACACTCCAGATGTGAGCTAACTAGTTTTATAAAACTGTGTTACGAACTGAAACGTTTTAGAAACGAACCAGCAGCAATAGAGTTCACACTGGAGTCTGGTTTTGATATTAAAACCACTCTCTTTATTCGTATATACTTATAATATAGTAACTTAACGAAATAAAGAAAAGTTAGCAGTGTTATAATTCCCAGACTATACAGACTGAGGGAACAAAGCTCAGAGTCTTGAGATGGTAAAGTAGGAAAGTTCAGTAATCCACGGCATAAATGATGGGAGAGAGATATTTGTGATCCAGGGTGAAACGTAGAGAAAAGGCCGTTACTTCAAAATAACCGTCGACGAAGTTCTTATCTGTTGAATCCGTCCACATACAAGTTATCAGCGAAAGTAACCTGTCACAGGAATACCGTCTTCCGGGGGTTGCCACACAACATACCCAGGCAAGGGTTAATACAAGATATTCCAAAACGCACTCCTATGGATTATACGAAGTGACAGCCACACACATTCGTTGTGGTTCCGTGTACCGATGATCAACCCACTCTTGTGGGCAGAGGAGAGTTCCAAGCCTCAGCTGCGACTAACTGAAGCGATCAGCTTTTCCAGTCTCTCTCTCTCTCTCTCTCTCTTTAGACTGGCCGACTGCCTGTCTGCAGATCGCTCTCTCTCTCTTATGGTTCAGTCCACAGTCAGCGCTGTCAGCCTGTGACTGACGTCATAGTCCCGCCTCCTCACGCCGGCGCTCTTAAAGAAACAGTCACAGTTCGACCGTAGGCTCGTAACAGCCACAACACAACTTCCCGACTTTTGAACTCAATGCTTCAACTAATAAAGACAACCACGCCATTTGCCTTCTTAACCACCTGATCAATCTGTGCAGTGTCTTTCGAGTTACGAGTGGGAGGAGGAAGAGGAACCAGACCAGCAGGATGTGGCTATGATTGAAAGATGAGAAACATTTGGAAACTGGTTAATTGAAAAACAGAATGGTTAATTTCTACAAAACATTGCAGGTAATCAGCAGATCAGGCAGCAAATGTGGAGAGGAATAAATGGGCAGCATTTCATGCGAGACCCTTCAGCATGTCTAGACTGTGTACTCCTCTGCTTAGTTGCTGCCTGAACTGCAGAGCTCCTTCAGCATTGTGTGTGTGTGCGTCTTTGTATTTCCAGCAAATGCAGAATCTCTTTTGTTTCACATCTGCATTTGTAAGAGGATTGTATTTTGGCATGAGATACACGAAATGCCTGTTGATATTTAGTGTTTTGTTTATGGGATCCGCTTTCTGCGTTAAGAAAGCTGCTGAGTTATCTACACACACAAAAAAAACTGAGATATGGGCATGGAACAGGTGCGTGCAGACATTTTTAATGGCACCATGATTACCCATAAAGCCGCGCGATTAAAATTTCGCTCTCGTTTGAAGCGCCGATCAAATGCGCAGGCGCAGGGTTGCTGCCGTCTCCGATAACTACGCATGCGTGCAGTATACAAAATGTCGGGAGGAGCGGAAAGGTAAGGGCTTTTCTGGCTCTAATTGAGTGACAATTGCTGTGAGAACTGTGGCCCGTAAACTCGGTACAGGCAAGGTCTTTTTCCTCTCTCTCAGCCCCACGATCCGTACACCGGCCCCGGGGAGCTTCCGGCTAATCAGGGAACGGGAGCAGATAGATCTCACAGACAGAGCTGAGCTCCAGCTATCTGAATGCAAGGATTAGGAATTCGGAAAAAAGAGAACAAAATCTTTCTATCAGCTGTTGAGAAAATCACCTTTGCTCTATCTCCAACCGCAGCAAGAGAAAACCTGCAGCTGCTGGAAATGCAAGCAACACACACAAAATGACGGATGTACTCAGCATTAGTACTCTTTCCTATAGGTGCTGTCCGGCCTGCTGAGTTCCTCCGGCATTTTGTGTGTGTTGCTTGCTCCGGACTTTTCTACCGGTGAGAACATGTTCTGTCCAATTCTCTCTGGGCACATAATGATATCAAACACTGGGCAACAAGTTGCTTTCACATCACAAATGTGCCAGACTCCAATGAGACAGACTACTGCCTTTCCCTTCATATTCATTGGGATTGCCATCACTGAGTTCATCACCGTCAGTCATTGGGGGAGGGTTCAGGGGAAATATTTATGTACAGTACAGAAACTGGTGTTACCTGTGTGTATTGTTGTGATGCAAAAGTTGCTGGATAATTTGCAAGTGGGAAGAAGAGGAGTGATATTTGGAAGTCCAACTTTTTGAAACACCATTTAGCAAGAAAATTGCATACAGTGATATGCAAAAGTTTGGGCACCCCTGGTCAAAATTTCTGTTCCTGTGAGTAGCTAAGCGAGTAAAACGATGACCTGATTTCCAAAAGGCAAAAGTTAAAGATGATGCATTCTTTAATATTTTAAGCAAGATTACTCTTTTATTTCCATCTTTTACAGTTTCAAAATAACAAAAAATTTAAAGGGCCCGAAGCAAAAGTTTGGGCACCCTGCATGGTCAGTACTTAGTAACAACCCCTTTGGCAAGTATCACAGCTTGTAAATGCTTTCTGTAGCCAGCTAAGAGTCTTTCAATTCTTGTTTGGGGATTTTTGCCCATTCTTCCTTGCAAAAGGCTTCTAGTTCTGTGAGATTCTTGGGCCGTCTTGCATGCACTGCTCTTTTGAGGTCTATCCAGAGATTTTCGTTGATGTTTAGGTCGGGGGACTGTGAGGGCCATGGCAAGACCTTCAGCTTCCGCTTCCTGAGGGAGTCCATTGTGGATTTTCAGGTCTGTTTACAATCATTATCCTGTTGTAGAAGCCATCCTCTTTTCATCTTCAGCTTTTTTACAGATGCTGTGACGTTTGCTTCCAGAACTTGCTGGTATTGAATTTAATTCATTTTTCCCTCTAACTGTGAAACGTTCCCCGTGCCACTGGCTGCAACACAAGCCCAAAGCATGATCGATCCATCCCCATGGTTAACAGTTGGAGAGGTGTTCTTTTCATGAAATTCTGAACCTTTTTTCCTCCAAACATACCTTTGCTCATTGCGGCCAAGAAGTACTTTTTTTAACTTCATCAGTCCACAGGACTTGTTTCCAAAATGCATAAGGCTTGCTTGGATGTTCCTTTGCAAACTTCTGATGCTGAGTTTTGTGGTGAGGATGCAGGAAAGGTTTTCTTCTGATGACTCTTCCATGAAGGTCATATTTGTGCAGGTGTCACCACCACTTCAGAGTCTGCTAAATATTCCTGAAGGCCTTTTGCAGTCAAATGGGGGTTTTGATTTCCCTTTCTAGCAATCCTACGAGCAGTTCTCTCGGAAGGATTTCTTGGTCTTCCCGACCTCAACTTGACCTCCACCATTCCTGTTAACTGCCATTTCTTAATTACATTACGAACTGAGGAAACGGCTGCCTGAAAACACTTTGCTGTGTTCTTATAGCCTTCTCCTGCTTTGTGGGCATCATGTATTTTAACTTTCAGAGAGTTAGGCAGGGGCTTAGAGGAGCCCATGGCTGCTGATTGTTGAGACAAGGTTTGTGAAGTCAGGGTATTTATAAAGCTTTGAAATTTGCAACACCTGGCTTTTCCTAATGAAGTTTGTGAACAAGCCATAGCCCTAACAAGGTAATGAAAAAGGTAATTGGTAAAAGTTATCTGACAGCTCAAATCTCTTGGGGTTCCCATACTTTTGCATGGTGCTCCTTTCCTTTTTTCTCACTCTAAAGTTGTAAAAACAAAAATAATATACTAATCTTGCTTAAAATGTTGAAAAGAATGTTTCATCTTTAACTTTATGACTTTTGGAGATCAGTTCATCTTCCACTCAGTTAACTATTCAGAATAACAGAAATTTTGACCGGGGTGCCCAAACTTTTGCCTACCAATGTATATATGGTGTGCAAAAGCATTGGCGAGAAAATCCCTCAGTACTGCTGCAGGCCTGTTACATAGGCTGTGTTAGAGTGCGGATGAAGTCGGTGAAACCCAGAGGAGATCAAAGTGCTTATTAACAGTGATTTGCTAGCTGTAGAAATAAATACCTCTCTATATAAAATTCAGAGTGTACATATTGTTGTCACTAGGCAAAAATTTGCACAGCACAAGGATTTTGTGCACACTGGTGATTACAAATTGGAGGGAACATTGGTGGGAAGGTGGGGAGACCTTCAGTGTCCCTGATACCCTCACCTACAAGATGTGCATCCAGCTGCAGCTTGTAACCCTGCACTTTAAGGAGCTGGAACTTGAAATGAGTGAATTCCAGTTCAGCTGGGAGTCGGAAGGGGTGATAGATACAACATGAAGAGAGGTGAGTTACACCCAAGGTGCAGGACACATTAAACTGGTTGAGAGTCAGGAAGAGGAATGAGGTTAAATATCCATCGCAGAGTACTCTTGTGGCCATCCCACACAACAATAGGTGGGCCACTTTAGAAACTGTTGGGGGAGGAATTATCTGGCAGAGGTAAGTCACAGGTGTGATAGGGGATTCGATAGTTAGGGGAACATAACTAAAAGAGGATTAATATCCTAGTGGTAAGGCTTGCAAGTGCTAGTGGGGAAGTTAAACTAAAGTTGCAGGCAGGGAGGGAGCCAGAATGACAGAACAAATAATGGAGGGGTGAATGGAATTGAATTGAATTGAATTGACTTTATTACTTATATCCTTCATATACATGAGGAGTAGAAATATTTGCATTACGTCTCTGACTAAATGTGCAATGTGTAATTTATGGTAATTTATAATAAATAGTATGTACAACAGGACAGTCAACATAACATAGAAATACAGTTGTATCAGCATGAATTAATCAGCCTGATGGCTTAGTGGAAGAAGCTGTCCCGGAGCCTGCTGGTCCTGGCTTTGGGATGTCCGCACCACTCCCTGCAGAGTCCTGCGACTGAGGGAAGTACAGTCCCCATACCAGGCAGTGACACAGCCAGTCACAATACTCTCAATTGTAACCCTGTTGAAAGTTCTTAGGATTTAGATCCTCATTTCAAACTTTTCAATGCTCTGACGTGAAAGAGGCACTGTTGTGTTTTTTTTCACCACACAACCAGTATGTATGGACCATATATTGTGACATTGTAGCCATGACCGGAACTTGGTTCCAGCCGACAGTCTGAGGAATTTAGAGGGACAATTTTTTCTCTAGTGATCGCAGACTATGCCAAGAAACAAAGGTTGATATATTAAGTGATTTTAATTTTCCATATATTGACTGAGAGTCCCATACTGTAAAAGGACTCGTTGGGGTAGAGTTTGTCAAATGTGCCCTTAATCGGGATGTAGAATTCCCAATGTAGAAGTGTGCAATAACTGTTAAGAAATGATCCAGGGCTGGTGACACAAAATAGTGATCATAATGCCATGAGATTCCAAGTAAATATGGAAAAAGAGAGGTCTGGACCACGGGTTGAGATTCTAAATTGGAGAGAGGTCAATTTTGATGTCGTCAGAAAGGATCTGACAAATGTGGATTGGGACAGGCTGTTTTCTGGCAAATGTGTACTTGGTGAGTGGGAGTTCTTCAGAAGTGAAATTTTGCGGGTGTAGAGTTTGTACGTGCCTGCAAAACTAAAAGTTAAAAGGTAACTGGTGCAGGGAACCTTGGTTTTCAAGAGATATTGAGGCCCTGGATATTTTGTTCCTCTAAATGCCTCAGACTGTTGGGTGCTACCAAGACTCATTAATGACTACAATATCATAGTTCCACACTGTGAGCTCATCGGACAATTTTTTCAGTTGTCTTCTCTTGGTTTTTAAAAGCTTCCCAATAGTTTCTGCTCTTTTGTTTGCCCTCTCTTTGGCTTTTATGTTGGCTTTGGCTTCTCATTTCAGCCACAGTTGTGTCCTCCTGCCTTTCCAATGCTTCCACTTCTTTGGGATGTGTCTATCACTCACCTCCTGAGTTGCTCCCAGAAACTCCAGCCATTGCTGCTCCATCGTCACTCCTACCAGATTCCCCTTCCAGTCAGGTTTGGCCAGCTTCTCTGTCACAGAAACATGGAGAAGGTCAGAACAGAAACATGCCCACTCTGGACGATCAGAATGGTAATCTATACAGGAGACAAAATAGATGGGGGAGGTTTTAAATAGTAGTTTAGCATCCGTATTGACTCAGGAGATGGACACAGAGTCTATAGAAGTGAGGCAAAGCAGCATCAACTTCATGGACCCTGTACAGATTACAGAGGTGGAGGTGTTTGCTGTCTTAAGGCAAATTAGTGTGGATAAATCCCCAGGGCCTGACAAGTTGTTCCCTAGGACCCTGTGGAAGACAAGTGCAGAAATTGTCGGGGTCCAAGCAGAGATATTTAAATAATCCTTAGTGACAGGTGAGGTACTGGAGGATTGGAGGACAGCCGATGTTGTTCCACTGTTCAAGAAGGGCTCTAAGGATAAATGAGAAAATGTTACGTTAGTGAGCTTGACATCAGTAGTGGGAAAGTTATTAGAACATATGTGCAGGAACTGGATATATAAGTATTTGGATCGATGTGGACTGATTAAGGATAGACAGCATGGCTTTGTGCATGGTAGGTCATGTCTAACCAATCTCATGGAGCTACTTGAGGAAGTTATCAAGAAAGTGGATGAAGACAAGGCAATGGATGTTGTTTACATCGACTTGAGGAAGGCACTTGACAAAGTCTCATTGGGAGTTTGGTCAAGAAGGTTCAGTCACTCAGCATTCAAGATGAGATAGTAAAGTGGATGAGACACGGTCTTTGGGAGAAGCCAGAGTGTGGTAGCAGATGGTTGCCTCTCTGACTGGAGGCCTGTGTCCAGTGGTTGCCACAGGGATCAGTGCTTTATCTGTTGTTGTTTGTCATCTATATCAGTAATCTGGATGATAGTGTGGTTAACTGGATCAGCAAATTTGTGGATGACACCAAGATTGGTGGTGTAGTGGACAGTGAGGAAGACTATCATGGCTTGCAGTGCGATCTGGACCAGCTGGGAAAATGGTTTGAGAAATGGAAAATGGAATTTAATGCAGATAAGTGTGAGGTGTTGCACTTTGGTATGACCTACCAAGGGAGGTCTTTCAGAGTGACTGGTCGGGCATGGAGGAGTGTTGTAGAAGAAAGAGTCCTGGGAATACAAGTCCTTAATTCACTGAAAGTGGTGTCACAGTTAGATAGTGATTGAAAGCAAGATTTCAGCCCAATGGGCTTCATGAACGAAAGTACTGGCAACAATAAGTGGATGTTATGTTGACTTGTAGCAGACATTGGTGAGGCCTAATTTGGAGTATTGTGTGCAGTTTTAGTCACCAACCTACAGGAATGATGTAAAAGAGGTTGAAAGAGTTCAGAGAAAATTCACAAAGATGTTGCCAGGTCTGGAGGACTTGGGTTATAAGCAGAGATTGAACAGGTCAGGACTTTATTCCTTGGAAAATTAGAGATTTGGGGGAGACTTGATTTTGATGGAGGTAACTGCAAGCTGGCTTTCTCCACTGAGATGGTGTGTGACTACAACCAGAAGCCATGGGTTAAGGGTGAAAGGTGAAACATTAAGGGGAACATGAGGGGAAACTTCTTCACACAGACGGTCATCCGGATGTGGAATGAACAGCCATCACGAGTGGTGCATGCAAACTCAATTTCAACATTTAAGAGGTTCGTGTAGGTGCCTGGATGGTAGGGGTATGGGAGTGGGCAGTTTAAATAGTTCAGCACAAAACAGATGGCCCAAAGAGCCTGTTTCAGTGTTGGACTGTGACAAGAACCTAAAATAATACAAAAATTCACTCTATAAGTCCTTTTAACAGCTGTGCGAACCAACCATTCATCTCAGCAGGAATTTTTTATATGGCATTAAAACTGTGGCACTTTAAGTTAATAATACATAAAAGAAAATCCCAGCTGCACGTCAAGAGACTATTTGTGTGAGACTGTTTCAGTTACTGTGGGGCCAGGCACCCATGCAGCTCAGCAGGAACAGGGAATAATACCAATTGAGAGAGTAAAACTGAGCCAAGGCACAGATTGGAGATGGCAGAAATGCCCCATTCTTATAGAGACAGGAAGAGCATCAGGGAATTGATGGTCATTCCAGATACCAGCACTCTGCACAGTCAGGAGATGATTTCTCTGTCCAACTTGGGTTGAACCTCACTGTAACAGTGTGATACCAGATCAGACCTTGTCAACTCATGTAATCTCATCTGAAATGTTGTCCTAAACCCATTGATGGATTTTGAAAATGTTTTTACAGGTTCAAAACGAGAAGGAATTTGTCTCCAGAAAGCTCACTCATGGCATGCGAGTTTTGCTGTCTCTGTCTGGATATTTAAGAAGCAGAGCAAGGGATTCAATCAAATATCCTTCCTGCTCAGACAGTGGGAATGGATTCACTCGGTCATCTCAACTGAAGGTACATCAGCGAGTTCACACTGGGCAAGGCCATTCATCTGTTCTGTGTGTGGGAAGGGATTCAATTGGTCTTCCCACCTCTGGACATATCAGTCAATTAACACCGGGCAGAGGCTAGTCATCTGCTGAAGTTCTGGGAAAGGATTCACTCCATCATCTGACCTCATGGCACACCAGCGGGTTCACACCAGAGAGAGGCAGTTCACCTGCTCGGACTGTGGGAAGGGATTCACTTGGTCGTCTGAACTACAAAGTCACCAGCGAGTTCACACTGGGGAGAGGCCGTTCACCTGCTCAGACTGTGGGAAGGGATTCACTCAGTCATCCAACCTGCAGAGTCACCAGCGAGTTCACACTGGGGAGAAGCCGTTCACCTGCTCAGACTGTGGGAAGAGATTCACTCGGTCATCTGACCTAATGGCTCACCAGCGAGTACACACCGGGCAGCGGCCGTTCACCTGCTCGGACTGTGGGAAGGGATTCTCTTTATCTTCTCGCTTACTGACACATCAGCGAGTTCACACTGGGGTGAAGCCGTTCACCTGCTCAGTCTGTGAGAAGAGATTCACTCACTTTTCCACGCTACAGAGACACAAGCTTGTTCACACTGGGGAGAAGCCGTTCACCTGCTCAGTCTGTAGGAAGGGATTCACTCAGTCATCCAGTCTGCAGAATCATCAGCGAGTTCACACTGGGGAGAAGCCATTCACCTGCTCAGAATGTGGGAAGGGATTCACTGAGTCATCACACCTACAGAGACACCAGCGAGTTCACACTGGGGAGAAGCCATTCAACTGCTCATTCTGTGAGAAGAGGTTCACTAACTCTTCCACCCTACAGAGTCATCAGCGAGTTCACACTGGGGAGAAGCCATTCACCTGCTCAGTCTGTGAGAAGGGGTTCACTCATTCTTCCACCCTACGGAGACACCATCGAGTTCACACTAGGGAGAAGCCGTTTACCTGCTCAGTCTGTGGGATGAGATTCACTGATTCATCCTACCTACAGAGTCACCAGCGAGTTCACACTGGGGAGAAGCCGTTCATCTGCTCAGTCTGTGGGAAAGGATTCACTCTGTTATCCAACCTGCAGTGTCATCAGCGAGTTCACACTGGAGAGAAGCCATTCACCTGCTCAGACTGTGGGAAGGGATTCACTGTTTCAGCTAGCTTAATGGCACACCAGCGAGTTCACACCGGGGAGCGGCCGTTCACCTGCTCAGACTGTGGGAAGGGATTCACTTTGTCATCTAAACTACTGAAACACCAGCGAGTTCACACTGGGGAGAAACCATTCACCTGCTCAGTCTGTGAGAAGAGATTCACTGACTCTTCCGCCCTACAGAGACACCAGCGAGTTCACACTGGGGAGAGGCCATTCACCTGCTCAGTCTGTGGGAAGGGATTCACTCAGTCATCCCACCTACAGAGTCATCGGCGAGTTCACACCAGGGAGAAGCCGTTCACCTGCTGAGAATGTGGGAAAGGATTCGCTCAGTCATCCCAACTGCTGGCACACCTGTCAGCTCACAATGGGGAGTGGCCGTTGTTAGGATTCCCTAGGTTTCGTTTACTGTGGACTGTCATTTTGAGAGAAAGAGAGAGATTAAGAAGGTGAATCAGTCAGACTTGCAGCTTATTTACATTGCTCGCAGCTTGTTTATTTTTAACCAAAGACACAGACACTCAGAGTGAGACGGAGACAAAGGAGGAAAAATGGAAGGTTCAAAACAAGGGAAATATGGCCAAAGCTCATGGTTTAGAACTTCCCTATGCCCACAGGTGTGGGTTCATTATCGATTCAGCATACATCGAATGTGTGGTTGTCACCTCTTTTGATCCATGGGAGTGTATCTGATTTGGGGTATCCTGTGAAGACCATTTATGTGTTAACCCTTGCCTGGGTGTGGTGTGGTAATTCACTTGAAGACAATACCACTTTTGACAAGTCACTTTAGGTGGTAATTCGTATGTGGATTTGGAACAAAGACCGATAAAATCTACAGTGACTGTTCTCTGGTTTTACCACCATGGAACCTGTGGAATTCGACATATTTGCCTTCTCTCAACATTGACCCTGGATTACAAATATCTCCCTCTCATCACCTATTCTGTTGTTGAATTGAACTTTCGTACTTTACCATCTCAAGACTCCAAGCCTTGTTTCCCCCGAGCTCAATAGTTTTGGAGTTATATTTACACACATATATACACATAAGCAAGATTAATAAAAGTTAACATTGTTAAGTTACTATATTATAAGTAGATTCTAATAAAGATAGTTTTAGCATCAAAAACAGACTCCACGTATATCTATTGCTGCTAGTTCGTTTCTAAATCGTTACGGTTTGTAACAAAATTGGGGCCGGCGTCCAGGATATGAACAGATTAGTGGCGTATTGATTAATTATCGATTTCATTGGAGAAATCCCTTTTGATTTATTTCTGTGTGGAAAATCAGCAGCAATGGATGCTTATAGATGTCGGGAAGTGCCAGCCTCTGAGGCATCGGAGGACGCCAAAAGGATTGAGTTGTTGAGCTAAAAGGTTAAAACTTGCTAAGGGGAAATCGACAATGAGGAGGGCACAGATGCAGAGGATAATAGCTGAACATTATGTATCTGAGGGTGTGCTTAAAGTGGAGGAGTTGGAGGTGTTTCCTGAAAGTAAACCTAGTGTGCTTGAACTCCCGTACAAATGAGAAAAATTAAAGAAGGAGGCTGCGGAAAGGCAGAGGCAGTTTGAGGCTGGAGAGGCAGAAAAACAGAAGGAGGAAGCAGAAAGACAGAGGCTGTTCGAGCTGGAAAAGATAGATTTCAGCAAAGGGGTCTAGCCTTAGACGCTGGTGATAATTTTGAGGCCAGTCGTGAAGTTAAATTGGTACCTCCATTTGACATGGCGGTGGTTGATAAATACTTCCAGCATTCTGAGTGGGTTGCTCAGAGTTTAAAGTGCCCAATAGAGGGTTTGTTCTCTTACAAATTGTAATTAAGGGCAAGGCTCAGCAAGCCTATTATGCTTTGACAATCGATGAAGCAGCTGATTATGACACAGTGAAACAGGCTGTGTTCAAAGCTTACGAGTTGGTCCCAGAATCCTACAGGCAGAAGTTTAGAAATTTGTGGAAATCTGTGAACCATACTTATATGGAATTTTCTTATGAGAAGTTTGTGTGTTTTAATGGCTGGTTCATATATAAAAATATAAGTGATGATTTTAACAGCTTGAAAGTGTTGCTTTTAATTGAAGAATTCAAAAGGTGCGCCCATGATAACATAAAGACGTATTTAGATGAAAAGGATGCCTCCACTTTGCAGGCGTCTGCTAGATTAGCAGATGTTTGCTTTAACTCATGAGGTTAAATTTACCCAGAGTAAGAACTTCCAAAACAGTACCAGGGATAACCAGGTTAAACCAGTAATTAAAGCTGGGACTAGTGACAAGAGTAAGGATGAAGGGAAGCAGTTGAAGGAGAAATATTCTGGTCTTACTTGTTACTATTGTAAGAAAGCTGGTCATATGATTGCTAATTGTTCCATCCTGAAGAAGAAAAAGGAAATGGAGGTAGTCCCAATTGCCTGTGTTCAGTATGTTGAAGCACCTGTAAAGCCACAGGGTTCTGAACATTCTGTTTCAGGCTCAGTTAAGGTCTGAGAGTTCTGACTGAGTTAAGAAGGGGTTCGATCATTTTATGTCAGATGTGTTTGTATTAGTAAAGGAAGGGTCAACCCCGGTACCAGTGAAAATTCTTCGAGTTACTGGGGCTTCTCAGTCACTTATATCAGACAGCGTTCTAAAGTTTGGCGATGAGACTAACACTGGTGAGGTAAATCTTATTAAAGGCATTGGGGGCGGCATGGTTTCTGTGCCATTGCACAAGGTAACTTTACATTCAGGGATGGTTTTGGGACCTGTTAATATTGGATTATGCTCCAGTTTACCGGTGGAAGATGTTACTTTGCTGTTAGGGAATGACCTGGCAGATGGTAAAGTTGTTCCTGCAGTGCAGTAAACAACTGACCCAACCACTGACGACCACAGATGGATTTTAACATTTATCCTTCCTGCGCAGGAACTCGAAGTATGGCTAAAATGTCTGCCGACGCTGACGAGTTTATAGCAGAACAGAACCGAGACCCTGAGATTGAAGCTTTAAAAGAAACAGCTCTCTCAGATGATGAGATTAAGAAAGTGCCAGATAGGTATTATCTCAAGGATGGAGTGTTAATGCAAAAGTGGAAGCCACTTACTATACCAGTGAGTAAGGAATGGGCAATTGTTCACCAAGTTGTAGTTCCTAAAGTTTATAGGACTGAAATTTTAACTTTGGCCCACAGTATGCCTTTAGGTGGCCATTTTGGAGTGAATAAAACTGTCAACAGGATTATGAAATAATTCTACTGGCCTAATCTGAGGAAAGATTTGACCTTTTGCAGAACCTGTCACACTTTTCCAGCTGTGGGTAAGCCTAATCAGGTCACCCCAGTGGCCCCACTGCGGTCTATACCTGCATGCGGTGAACCCTTTTCAAAATTTATAGTGGATTGTGTTGGCCCATTGCCAAAGACTAAAGCTGCCCATCAGTATCTGCTAACTATTATGTGTACTGTATCCAGATTCCCAGAGGCAATACCTCTCAGAAATATTAAAGCTAAAACTGTGGCGAAGGCTCTTACCAAGTTTTTTTTACTTTATCTGGTTTGCCTAAAGAAATCCAGTCTGATCAAGGAAGCAATTTTACTTCTGGATTATTCCAGCAGGTAGTTTATGAACTGGGAGCTAAACAAATTACATCATCTGCGTACTATCCAGAATTACAATGGGTTCTAGAAAGATTTCATTCTCCCCTCAAAACAATGATTAAGACACAATGTGTTCCACACTGTCTCTCTCTCTCAGTCCGTGCCTTGTAAGGGCTTGAAAAATACATCATCGGACGAATGCACCCACACGCCAAAAAAAGACATACTGTATTGAAAATGGAAAAGACTGGGATGAAGGAATATATTTGCTTTTGTTCGCAGTAAGAGAGTCGGTACAGAAATCACTGGGCTTTAGTCCATTTGAATTTGTATTTGGTCATAGAGTGAGGGGACGTTTGACCTTGTTAAAGGAACAGTGGATTGATGGGGATGTACATGTTAACTTGATTGACTATGTTTTGAGGTTCAACAATGAACTACTCCAAACCTGTAGTCTGGCGAGACAAAAGTTAAAGATTTCTCAAAACAAAATGAAGTGCTGGTTTTGTTACGAAGAATGAACAACTCTGATGGGCAGAAGGGTGCAGAGTGGCCCCTGCCCCCCCCCCCTTTTGGAGAATCGCAAATCACTACTATTTCGATGCTGCTACCAAGGAAGTAAGAGAGACAGAAGGAAATCTGCCAGGGCAGTTGTTATTGATAACAGCTCATGAAAGGGAACGAGAGAGAGAGAGAGAGAGAGAGACAGCTGAGAGACACAGCTAAGGAGGAACGTCTCCTACTGACAAAAGAGGAGATTTAATGCTATTGTCTTTTGGAGAAGGATTGCTTACTTGGTACTGTTCTATTCATTGAAATCCCTCAGGGGACAGCCAGAGTGGGTTGGTTTGATGGGTTACGTCAGTCAAACCTGATTGACACCTGAGACCCCATGAGTGGGGATAAAAGTGGTACAGATAAATATGATAAAGCCTTATTTTGACAAGCAGGCACCATCTGTGAGTGTTGCTGTCAAAACATATGAATCTGGCAACCCTGAGAATGAAACAATTGACTCGTCTGAGACTTTTCACAAGCCAAACATGGTCCCAGTTAGACTAATGAACTTGGTTGTTCTAGAAATGCTGGGAAAGATCTTAGAAGGTTTCTGGGAATGGATGGATGTTACCGTAAGTTCTGTAACAACTTTGCTGGTATTGCTCTTCCTCTGACTAATTTACTGAATAAGGGTGAAAAGTTTGTTTGGACAGAGCCTTGTCAGAAGGCATTTGATCGATTGTTACCAGTATTTGAGATTAGGCCAATCAATGTAGTGCTGTCAGCAAATTTAAATAGCAGATTATAGCTGTGGGCAACACAAGTCATGGGTGCACAGAAAGTAAAGGAGGGGGCCAAAGAGACAACCGAGGTGGCTACTGCTATGCCCATGACTGCAAGGAACTGCAGAGAACTTTGGAGAGCAGAGAACATCAGAGAAACAAGCCTCAACTCCATGGACTCTCCCGACACTTCCCCTCCCTCGGAAAAGCAGGCCATGTACACAAAGAAGCTCACAACCTGGATATTCTTGCTGCAAACCCGCTCCCACATTGGCGGAGAGATACAAAACCCTTTAAGTGCGTACAACCAGGCTGAAGGACGGCTTCCTGTCTGCAGTTATAAGCCAAATGAATCATAAAATGGACTCGACCTCACAATGTAACTCGACATGACCCTGCACCATATGTCTATCTGCACTGCACTTTCTCTGCAGCCATAATGCTTTGTTACAGTTATTGTTTTGTCGTATATCAGCTCAATGCACTGTTGTAATGTATCAATCTGTGTGGATGGTACGTCAGGCAAGATTTTCACTGTAGCTCAGTACGTGATGATAATAAACAAATTTCCCCATTTTAATTGTGTGGAAATATTAGACAAACTGAGCTTCTGCTCTGGAACCACAGAAGGAAACTGAACTGTTGTCATTTCTGTGGAAAGCAAATATCTGGAAAATGCTTCAATCTCACATTACGATCTGCGGTAACTGGGATCAGGTGACCGCTGGTGGGTCTCCCATATCAATATCAGAATCAGGTTTAATAGCACCGGCATGTGCCATGAAATCCGTTGTCTCTGCGGTAGCAGTAGAACCTAATTCTTAACAAAAGATTTTAACAATTGTGATTTAAAGTAAGAATATATATAGTGCAAAAATAGAAAAAATAAAAATGTAATAAACTATTTTAATTGTGTGGAACTATTTGACTGACTGGGTTGTTGCTTTGGAAATTCTGAAGTGAAGCTGAATTAAACTTTACACATTTACGAGAAGCTCAGATAAATGCAAATAGCTAAATTCTCACATAAATGGGTCAAACACCCAGAAACATTGGCAACACTTCAGCACGTCGAAACAGTGAATGAAACATGCAGAAAATATTGCAGGAAAAAAAAACATTGTCCACCCACAACGAGAGGACGTGACAGATCCAGATCTCACTGCCTTGTCTGAACGGGGAAAGATGAAGCTACACGTACACGTAGAGCAGTGACCCGCAGATGCTGCAGATCTGCAGAAAAACGTGAACAGGAAACGGGATCAGGTGACGGGTGGAGGGTCTCCCTCCTGAACCGGTGACACTGCTCCTCTCCACTCACACGCTGCCCGAACCATCCGCCGCATTCCAAAAATTATTCCATATTTACACCAGATACATGTCTACTTTTCCACACCATATCTACCCCGAACCCTTTCCCTCTACCCCCCCCCCCCCTCCGGTCACAGAGTCACAGGCTCGATTCCCATCCAGGTCCGAAACATAATTCAATCCCAAACAGGAAGTGTTCACGTTTCATTTAAATCAGTTCTGTGTTTATAAACACTAATTTCTATTCACATTCCTCCGGCTTCAGTGGACAGGAACACTGAAACATCAAGTGAGAAACAGCAGGAGGTGGCCATTCGGCCCATCTAACCATCAACAAGATGGCGGCTGCTCTCCCATCTCAGCCACGTTTCTGTCCGATCTTCATTTCCTCGATCCCTTCGGTCACCACACATCTGCCGGCCTCTTTTCTACGTGAGGACGACCATTGAGTCTTCACCGCCCTCTGTGGAGGGGATTTACAGATATTCACCACCCTCGGAATGGAGACTTTTCCCCTCTTTACAGTCCCGGACAGTCCACCCCCTTTTTCAGAGACTGGAATCCCTGGTTCAACCGGTAATGATGTTCAGAGTTATCACATTTGATCTTTCTTCAAGTTATGACCCCACCACCCCAGGGATCAGTCAGGTGAATCTTCATTGCACTCTCTATAACAAATACTCTCTAACCTCTTTGTTCATCCTCTATGGAATTAATTTCCATCTTCTGCAGCCCCGTGTTGCCCCAACTACTCACCTCCCACCCTTGTCACTATTTTCACATTCCACCTCCCCCTCACCTGGATCCACCTCTCACTCCCCAGCTCTTGCCCCATCCCCACCCCTCACCTCTTTTCTCTGACTATTTCCCGTCCACACTCTGTCCAGAGGGAGGGTCTCGGCCCGAAATGCTGACGGTCCACTTCCCTCCACAGATGCTGTCCGACCCACTGAGTTCCTCCGGCAGTTTGTTCTTTGGTCTGTATAACCCGTGTTAGTATGGGGAGCGGGATTTTACACCATATTGCAGGGTTAGGGTTAGGGTTAATGGACTTTTCGGTGAGAGAACAACATTTATCACGGGTTTCATCACAAAATCCAGTGTTGTGGGATGTAAAGTCCCCTGTTATGTGTCCGGCTGTGCCGTGTTGTTGGTGGAGTGGGCAGCGTGGTGTTTGTCTCGATTCGGGTCACAACACCAGAATTGCCAGCGGGGTCCACACACAGAGTATTAGTCAACAGAAAACCTCTCGTCCCTGCAGTCTTTGTCTCCTGGTAAACTCAACACGCTGACAGTGTGGACCATAAATACCACTACCTCTCAGAGTCAGGGAATCACTCAGACAGCTGATCGCTGAGAGGAATAATATTTATTGGTCATTAAAGTTCGCCCAGATTCGTTTGGACGGATTTGATGTGGAGTTCGGGGTGTCACAGTGAAAGGGCGGGACGGCCGAACTCTCTCCGTTGTCCAATCATCCTTCCAGGTGAGGCGACACTTCACCTGTGAATCTTCCGGGGTCGCCTATTGTGTCCGCTGCTCCCGATTCGGCCGCCTCTACACTGGTGACACGGGATCCTCCGCAGTTGTGCGGGGTAGGAATGTTTTTTAACGGGTGTCGATATTTTTCTTCCCCTTTGTGCGAGAGGGGTTGGTTTTGGGGGTTGATGATCGGGATGCCGTCCTTTTTGATGCGGGGGGTGTGGAGGGAGTTTCATTTTTTTTCTCTCTGAACGACTTTCATGTTTTCTTTGTTTCTTG
Source organism: Hemitrygon akajei (assembly GCF_048418815.1). Taxonomy (NCBI): domain Eukaryota; kingdom Metazoa; phylum Chordata; class Chondrichthyes; order Myliobatiformes; family Dasyatidae; genus Hemitrygon; species Hemitrygon akajei. The sequence goes on from NW_027331955.1 coordinate 1,500,544, forward strand.
GTTCTCTGGAGAAGAAAAAAAAACAGCGTTATTTATGAATACCTGCTTTGATAATAAATTAACCTTTGAACTATCCACTCCGAGTGGGACTTACTTAGTTAGTCACTCAGATAGGAACAGTCTGTGAATTCTCCCACCCAATTCACCAATTCCCGTTACACCACAGATATATTTGTCCAGATACTCCCCACACAAGACAGACTGGAGCCAAAAATATTTACTACATGACAGACCCTAAAGAAAAATTACAAAATATTCATAATGGCTTACACACAGAGAACTGACTGAAGCTGTCCTATCTCTGCAAATGAGTGCACAATGAGATAAGCATCCTGAAACCCTAGCTAGCTACCCTGAAGAAGAAATAAGGCTCAGCACGGCTTAGCACATTGGTTGATCATCAGAAGATTCTTTCAGAAAAACAGGCTGCTATTTTTTAATGTAGTGTTAACCCTTTTACATACTTTATCATTCCCTCCTTTAGATCATTCATGATCAACAAAGTAGTAACTTTTTACGGAGAAAGCAACCAAGTACAGCATTAACTTCTCAGTGGGTAAAAACGGCATACATCAGTAATTATAACAATGATATGTACAACCATTTGGACATAATGCAATATCATGCCCCACATATTATCGACAGGTCTTCGAAGATCACCATTTCGACCCTTCGGTGAACCCGTGTAAATCCTGCCCAACTCTCTTGATGCTGTCAGTCTCCTTGGCAGTGTGCTTGGAGAGGGATGTAACGTTAGTAGACTCATCAGGGATATAGGTGCAGCATTCTGTATCAATAATAGCACAGGTTTCCCCTTTCTCAGCTGGGATAAAATCGAAAGCCATACGATTCTGTACAACTGTTTGCCGGATTGCAATCATTTCAGTGGATATTTCTGTTACTTGGGCCTGTGTTTCTGTCAGGGCCCCTGCAGTATTGTGGCCAGCTCCTCAAGTGCTTGTAGCCAAACTGATTATCTCTCGTGAATTCCTGGCTACTCCATAGCAGGGAAAACCGATCATCGAAAATCGGTCAGTCTCAGTTATTCCTCTCGGCTGCTGGGCATCTGCAGTTATGGCCAGGATGCATGTTTCCCAGTATAGGAAGTTCAGTTTGGTGGGGGCCTGGGAAACCTCCCACAAAACACCGACAGCCACAGTCATCTCTGACTGGACCACAGTTCCTCACTCTCTTCCCCAGGTGTTATTTGAGGAAGCCCAGGCTGAGAGTTCCTCACTCTGGTTGAGCAGGATTACAGACATTGGAATCATAGTTTTACCCAGCAGGCCCCAAGTTCTACCTGCTTGGCAAGGTGTGACCGAGAGAGAGAGAAAGGTGTTCACATGGGGCCCCCCAGAAAGACATAAACACGAACACCTCTGTTACATTCCTGTAACGGTTTAAATGAGCCAGCAGCAATAGACCACACCAGGAGTGTGGTTTTGATGTTAAAACAACTGTCTTTATTCGTATCTACTTACAATATAACAAATTAAGCAAAATAATCAAAAGCTAAAAGTGTTATGAATACACATATGTGTAAATATAACTCCCAAACCACTGAGCTCAGGGAATACCAAGCTTAAAGTCTTGAGATGGTAAAGTATGAAATTCAGTTCATCCACGGAATCAATGACGAGAGAGAGATATTTGTAATCCAAGGTGAATGTCAAGAGAAGGCAATTACGTTGAATTCCACAAATTCCACAGTGGTAAAACAGGATAACAGTCGCTGTAGGTCTTATCCGTCGTTGTTCTAAATCCACATACGAATTATCTCCAAAAGTAGCTTTTCACAGGAATACTGTCTTCAGAAGGAACTACCACCCAAGCAAGGGTTAACACACAGGTAGATTCCGCAAGGTACTCCCAATCCAGATCCAACACACAAAGTATTACCGACAGTGATTTCCACAGAATATCCCTTCTCACAAGTGTTTACCACATAACACACCCGAATCCAGCTAATGGTTAACAAAAGTGGTAGCCACGGGATACTCCAACAAAATCCCCAGATGGATTATACGAATTATCACCAACAGTGATTGGTCACAGGGGTACCTCTTCAAGTGAATTACCATACCCAGGCAAGGGTTAGCACAAGTGGTCCTCACAGGATACTCCCAAACCAACAGATCCACTCCAATGGATCAAACAAAGTGACAATCACACATTCGGTATACGCTGCATCAATAATCAACCCACCTTGTGGGCATAGGAGAGTACAAACAGTGGCCTTTGGCCACTAGGCCCTTTGTTTCTAACTGTCCATCTTCTTTCTTTCTCTCTGGCTGACTGTGTTTGTGACTGTCCTTGCTGAAATAAAACAAACTGTGAGCTATGTAAATACAAGCTGCAAGCAAGTGTAAACATGCTACATAGTCAAATAGTTCCGCCCCTCACTCTCTCTCTCAGTAAGAATCAAACAGGAGCCGGGAAAGCCAGGCTTGTTTACACAGGAATTTAGTAGGAGAATTTAGAATTTTGTATTTTCTCCCAGTATTGCCATTTTAGTCATCTTCTGTTGCTCTTTAAAAGTTTCCCAATCCTCTGGCTTCCCTCTCATCTTAGCTATGTTATACATCTTCTCCTTTATTTTTATACTGTCCTTGACTTCCCTTGTCATCCACGTTCTCCCCCTTCTCCCTTTAGCTGGCTTTTACCACTGAGATGGTGCGGGACTACAACCAGAGGCCATGAGTTAAGGGTGAAAGGTTAAAGGTTAAGGTGAACATGAGGGGAAACTTCTTCACACAGACGGTCATCCGGGTGTGGAATGTGCAGCCAGCACAAGTGGTGCATGCGAGCATGTTTTCAACATTTAAGAGGTTCGTGTAGGTACCTGGATGGTAGGGATGTGGGAGTGGGCAGTTTAATTAGTTCAGCACAGACCAGATAGATAGATAGATAGATACTTTATTCATCCCCATGGGGAAATTCAACATTTTTTCCAATGTCCCATACACTTGTTGTAGCAAAAACTCATTACATACAATACTTAACTCAGTAATAATATGATATGCATCTAAATCACTAACTCAAAAAGCATTAATAATAGCTTTAAAAAAAGTTCTTAAGTCCTGGCAGTTGAATTGTAAAGCCTAATGGCATTGGGGAGTATTGACCTCTTCATCCTGTCTGAGGAGCATTGCATCGACAGTAACCTGTCCAAATGGCCTGTTTCTGTATTGTAATTTTCCCCAAGAACCTGAAGTAATACTAATATTCACTCTAAGTCCTTTTAACAGCTGTGCAGACCAACCATTCACCTCAGCAGGGATTTTTTATATGGCGTTAAAATTGTGGAACTTTAAGTTAATAATACGTCACAGAAAATCCCAGATGCACGTCAAGAAAGACAATTTGCATGAGAGTGTTTCAGTTACTGTGGGGCCAGGTGCCCATGCAGCTCAGCAGGAAGAGGGAATAATACCAATGGAGTGAGACAAACTGAGCCAGGGTACAAATTGCAGATGGCAGAAATGCCCCATTCTTATAGAAATAGGAAGAGCATCGGGGAATTGATGGTCATTCCAGATACCAGCACTCTGCCCAGTCAGGAGATGATTTCTCTGTCCAACTTCGGTTGAACCTCATTGTAACAGTGAGGAACAGCCAGATCAAAATTTGGCGACTCAAGTAATCTCATCTGAAATGTTGTCCTACAGCCATTGATGGACTTTGTAAATCATTTCAGAGGTTAAAACGAGAAGGAATTTGTCTCCAGGAATCTCAAACACAGCATGCCAGTTTTGCTGTCTCTGTCCAGATATTTAAGAAGTGGAGCGAGGGATTCAATCGACTATCCTTCCTACTCAGACTGTGGGGAGGGATTTATTCGGTCATCTGACCAACTGGCACGCCCGTCATTTTACACAGGAGAAAGGCCGTTCATCTGCTCAGACAGTGGGAATAGATTCACTCCGTCATCTCAACTGAAGGTACATCAGCAAGTTCTCACTGGACAAGGCTATTCACCTGTTCTGTGTGTGAGAAGGAATTCAATTGGTCTTCCCACCTGCGGACACACCAGTCAGTTCACACCGGGCAGAGGTTGGTGATCTGCTGAATTTTTGGGAAAGGATTCACTCAATCATCGTTCGTAATGGCACACCAGCGGGTTCACACTGGGAGAGGCCCTTCATTTGTGCAGAATGTGCGAAACGATTCACTCGGTCATCCGACCTACAGAGACATCAGCGAGTTCACGCCGGGGAGAAGCCGTTCACCTGCTCAGTCTGTGGGAAGGGATTCACTCAGTCATCCAACCTACAGAGTCATCAGCGAGTTCATACTGTGGAGAAGCCGTTCACCTGCTCAGTCTGTGGAAAGGGATTCACTCGGTCAGACCACCTACAGAGACACCAGCGAGTTCACACTGGGGAGAGGCCATTCACCTGCTGAGAATGTGGGAAAGGATTCACTCAGTCATCCCAACTACTGGCACATCAGTCAGTTCACAATGGTGAGTTGCCGTTGTTATAAATCCCTAGAGTTCGTTTGCTGTAGACTGTCATTTTAAGAGAGAGAAATTAAAAAGTTAAATCAGTTTGACTTGCACGTTGTTTACATCGCGTGCAGCTTGTTTAGTTTTGACCGAGGACACAGACACTCAAAGACAGACGGAGACGAAGGAGGAAAAAATAGAAGGATCGAAACCAGTGAACTAGTGGCCAAGGGTCACTGATTGCAACTTTCCTATGCCCATAAGGGTGGGTTAATTATCGATTCAGCGTAGTCAAATGTGTGGATGTCACCTCGTTTGATCCATAGGAGTGGATCTGATTTGGGGTATCCTGTGAAGACCACTAATGTGTTAACCCTTGCTGGGTGTTGTGGGGTAATTCACTTGAGGACGATACCCCTTGAGACAAGTCACTTTCCGTGATAAATCGTATGTCGATTTGGAATGATGACGGGTAAAAGCTACAGCAACTGTTGTCTCGATTTACCACCATGAAACCTGTGGAATTCGACACAATTGCCTTCTCTCAACATTTACGCTGGATTACAAATATCTCTCTCATCACCTATTCCATGGTTGAACTGAACTTTCATACTTTGCCGTCACAAGACTCCAAGCCTTGTTTCTCCCGAAATCAATAGTCTGGGAGTTATATTTACACACATATATACACATAACACATTTGTTTATCTTGTTTAAGTTACTATATTATAAGTAGAATCTAATAAAGATGGTTTTTACAATAAAAAACAGACTCCAGGTGTGGCCTATTGCTGGTGTTCGTTTCTAAAGCGTTACAATTCATAACAAAATTTGAGCCTGCATCCGGGATATGAACAGATTTGGGGGCGTAGTCATTAATTATCGATTTCAATGGGGAAATTCCTTTTGATTTATTTGTGTGTGGAAAATCAGTAGCAATGGATGTTGATAGCTGTCTCGAAGTGCCAGGCATTGGAGGACGCCGGAAGGATTGAGTTGTTATGTATTGCTAAAAGGTTAAAACATGCTCAGGGGAAATCGACAGTGAGGAGAGCACAGATGCGGAGTGTAATAGCCGAACATTATCTATCTGAGGGTGTGTTTAAAGTGGAGGAGTTGGAGGTGTTTCCTGAAAGTAAACCTAGTGAGCTTGAGCTCCAGTGCAAGTGAAAAAAATTACATGCGGAGGCTGCGGATTGTCAGAGTCAGTTTGAGGCTAGAGAGGCAGAAAAACAGAGAGGAGGCAGAAAAACAGAGGGAGGAAGCAGAAAGGCAGAGGCTGTTCGAGCTGGAAAAGATAGAGAGATTGCAGCAAAGGGGTCTAGCGTTAGACCCTAGTGATAAGTTTGAGGCCCGTCGGGAAGTTAAATTGACACCTCCATTTGACGAAGCAGAGTTTGATAAATACATTCAGCATTTTGAGAAGGTTGCTCAAAGTTTAAAGTGGCCAAAAGAGGGTTGGCCTTTTCTCTTACGAAGTGTAATTGAGGGGAAGGCTCAGCAAGCCTATTCCGCTTTGACAGTTGATGAAGCAGCTGATTATGACATAGTGAAACAGGCTGTGCTCAAAGCTTACGAGTTTTTCCCAGAATCATACAGGCAAAAGTTTAGAAATTTGAGGAAGTCTGTGAACCAGTCTTATATGGAACTTGCTTATGAGAAGTTTTTGTGTTTTGACCGCAGGTGCACATATAAAAATATAAATGATGATTTTAACTGCTTGCAAGAGTTGGTTTTAATTGAAGAATTCAGAGGGTGCGCGCCTGATGACATAAAGAGGTATTTAGATGGAAAGGATGCTGCCACTTTGCAGGAGTCTGCTAGATTAGCAAATGAGTTTGCTTTAACTCATAAGGTTAAGTTTATCCCGAGTAAGAGCTTCCAAAAGAGTAGCAGGGATCACCAGGGTAAACCAGAAATTAAATCTGGGACTAGTGACAAGACTTATGATGAAGGGAAGCATTTGAAGGAGAAATATTCTGGTCATACTTGTTACTATTGTAAGAAAGCTGGCTAATTGTTGCCTCCTGGGGAAGAAAAAGGAAAAGGAGGCAGTCCCGAATGCCTGTGATCAGTCTATTGAAGCACCTGTAAACCCACAGGTTTCTGAACATTCTGACTGAGGCTCAGATAAGGAAAAAGGAAAAGGAAGCAGTCCCAAATGCCTCTGTTCAATCTGTTGAAGCACCTGTAAACCCACAGGGTTCTGAACATTCTGTTTGAGGCTCAGATAAGGAAAAAGGAAAAGGAGGCAGTCCCGAATGCCTGTGATCAGTCTATTGAAGCACCTGTAAACCCATAGGGTTCTGAACATTCTGACTGAGGCTCAGATAAGGAAAAAGGAAAAGGAGGCAGTCCCGAATGCCTGTGATCAGTCTGTTGAAGCACCAGTAAATCCACAGTGTTCTGAACATTCTGTTGAGGCTCAGATAGGAAAAAGGAAAAGGAGGCAGTCCCGAATGCCTGTGTTCAGTATGTTGAAGCACCAGTAAACCCACAGGGTTCTGAACATTCTGTTGAGGCTCAGATAGGGAAAAGGAAAAGGTGGCAGTCCCGAATGCCTGTGATCAGTATGTTGAAGCACCTGTAAACCCACAGGGTTCTGAACATTCTGTTGAGGCTCAGATAAGGAAAAAGGAAAAGGAGGCAGTCCCGAATGCCTGTGATCAGTCTGTTGAAGCACCTGTCAACCGACAGGGTTCTGAACATTCTGTTGAGGCTCAGATAGGGACGGAGGGGTCTGACCTAGTTAAGAAGAGATACGATCATTTTATGTTAAATGGGATTGTGCTGTTAAAGGAAGGTTCAACCCCGGTACCACTGAAAATTGTTTGAGATACACGGGCTTCTCAGTCACTTATATTAAACAGCGTTCTAAAGTTTGGTGACGAGACTGAAACTGGTGAGGTAAATCTTATTAAAGGCTTTGGGCGCGGTGTTGTTTCTGTGCCGTACTACAAGGTAACTTTACAGTCAGGGTTGTTTTCGGGATCTGTTGAGATCAGATTATGCTCCAGTTTACCGGTGGAAGATGTTACTTTGCTATTAGGGAATGTCCTGGCAGATGGTAAAGTTGTTCCTGCAGTGCTGTTGACAACTAAGCCAACCACTGACGACCCACAGATGGATTTTAAAATTTATCCTTCCTGCGCAGTAACTCAAAGTATGGCTAAAAAGTCTGCCGACGCAGACGGATCTGTGCAGCATGATTCTGATACCCATGATAGCCAAAATCGGGATTCAGGTTATGATGACTTTTCTGCCTTCATTGTTTCAACAGGATTCAGGTAGTAAGTCTGATGAAAAAAAGATTTATCCCTGTCTAGGAAGGAGTTTATAGCAGAACAGAACCGAGACCCTGAGACTGAAGCTTTAACAGAAACAGGTCTCTCAGATGATGAGATTAAGAAAGTGCCAGTAGGGTATTATTTCATGATGGAGTGTTAATGAGGAGGTAGAGGCCACCTCCTATACCAGCGAGTGAGGAATGGGCAATAGTTCACCAGGTTCTAGTTCCTAAAGTTTATAGGGCTGATATTTTAAATTTGGCCCACAGTATGCCCTTCGGTGGCCATTTTGGAGTGAATATAACTGTAAACAGGTTTATGAAATAATTTTACTGGCCTAATTTGAGGAAAGATGTGACCTTTTGCAAACCTGTCACACTTTTCCAGTTGTGGGTAAACCCCACCAGGTCACCCCAGTGGCCCCACTGTCGTCTATACCTGCATTCGGTGAACCCTTTTCTAAAGTTATAGTGGATTGTGTTGGCCCATTGCCGAAGCCTATACCTGGGCATCAGTAACTACAAAGTATTATGTAAACTGCATCCAGATTCCCGGAGGCAATACCTCTCAGAAAAATTAAAGCTAAAACTGTAGCGAAAGTACTTACCAAGTTGTTTTTTTTTCACTTTTTCTGGATTGCCTAAAGAAATCCAGTCTGATCAGGAAAGTAATTTTACACCTGGATTATTTCAGTAGGTAGTTTATTAACTAGGAATAACATCATCTGCGTACCATCTGGAATCACAAGGGCTGTAGAAAGTTTTCATTCTACACTCAAAACAATGATTAAGACATACTGGGTTGAAATTGGAAAGACTGTGATGAAGGAATATATTTGCTTTTGTTCTCAGTAAGAGAGTCAGTACTGGATCACTGGAATTTAGTCCATTTGAACTTGTACTTGGTTGTAGACTGAGGAGACCTTTGACCTTGTTAAAGGAACAGTGGATTGATGGGGATGTACATGCTAACTTGTTAGACTATGTTTTGAAGTTCAAAAATAAACGACACCAAGCGTGTAGTCGAGTGAGACAAAACTTAAAGATTTCTCAAAACAAAGTGAAGTTTTGGTTTGATAAGCGGGCTTGCGAAAGAAAATACCAGGTGGGGGATATCTTATCTTATCTTATCTTATCTCCAATATTGACGAATCCACTGCAGGTGAAATTCAATGGACCGTATGAAATAGGCTCTCTAATTAATGATGTGAATTATGTTATTAAAACGCCCGACTGACGTAAACTAACACAGGTTGTACACATAAATATGATAAAGCCTTATTTTGACGAACAGGCACCATCTGTGAGTGTTGTTGTCAAAACATATGAATCTAGTAACCCAGAGAATGAAACAATTGACTCGTCTGAGATTTTTCACAAGCCAAACATGGTCCCAGTTAGGCTAATGAAGTCGGTTATTCTAGAAAACATTGATAACAAGTTGGCTCATCTGCAGCCAAAGCAACAAAAATTGCTGAAGGAATTAATTCTGAAGTTTAAAGATTTATTACCTGATGATCCCACGGTCGTAGTACATGATGTAGATATTGGTCAAGCTAAACCTATTAAACAACACCCATGTCGTATGAAAGTAGAAAAGTGTAAATTGGCTGAGCAAAAAATTGAAAATATGTTGGAAAATGGTATTATTAGTCCTTCAGCATCAGATTGGAGTCACCCCCCCCCCGTTATTGTGCCCAGACCTGATTGTAGTGTTAGATTTTGCACCGTTATAGGAAGGTAAATGCAGTAACAAAACCAGATGCCTATCCTATTCCTAGGATAGATGATTGCATCGATAAGGTTGGAAAAGCTAAATTTTCAACAAAGATTGATCTGTTGAAAGGGTATTGGTGTGTTCCATTGATGGATAGATGCGGAGAAATTTCTGCATTTGTGACACCTTCTGGGCTGTATGAATACAATGTTTTGCCGTTTGGAATGTAAAAATGGTCCAGGATCATGCCAGAGAACGACTGATTTTGTAATTCGAGGGTTAGAACACACAGATGCTTATATTGATGACTTAGTCACAGGGAGTGACACTTGGGAAGAGCATATCTCTGCAGTAGAGAAGCTGTTTGACAGGCTTTCCCAGGCCAGCCTTTCATTTAGCTAAGAGTGAATTTTGCCATGCCACTGTGACTTATCTTGGCTATGTTGTAGATCAAAGCAAGTTGGCTCCTGTTCAGGCAAAAGTCCAGGCAATTTCTGAAGTTCCTATTCCGACTGGTAAGAAGGCTCTTAGAAGGTTTCTGGGAATGGTTGGATGAAGTTCAGCAAGAACTTTACTGATATCGCTCTTCATCTGACTAATCCCCTGAAGAAGGGTCAAAAGTTTGTTTGTACCGAGCCTTGTCAGGAGGCATTTGATTGATTGAAAGCCATTTTTATGTCATTAACCTGTGCTCAGGGCACCTGACTTTACAAAGCCATTGTCTATAGTTGTGGATGCCAGTGATGAAGCTGCCGGGGCAGTGATATTACAGAAAGATGATGATGATGTTGAACATCCTGTAGCTTACCTTTCGGGAATAATCAATCAGCATCAAAGAAATTATTCCACCTTAGCGGGCTCACTTTTGACATTATAGAAAAGCCTGGACAGATATATGGATGAGAGGGGCTTGGAGGGATATGGCCCAGGTGCAGGTCAGTGGGACTTGGCAGATAAATGGTTCGGCACAGCCAAGAAGGGCCAAAAGGCCTGTTTCTGTGCTGTAATGTTCTGTGGTTCTTAGAGAAAGAGTTGTTGTCACTCATCTTGGCTTTGCGGCATTTTGATCTCGATGTTTGTCCTGAGAAGGAACCTCTTGTAGTTTATACTGATCATAATCTGCTGGTGTTTTTGATCAAGGTAAAGGGCAAAACCAGATGATTGTTAAACTAGTGTCTGATTTTGCAATAATATGGTATTGTGATAATACATATGAAAAGCACGGACAATATCATTGCCGATTGTCTTTCCAGATGGAAGCTTACAGTTTTAATAGTGAAGCAGAATCTGGTATTTGCATACGATTCTGCAATGTGTTACATGATAACCATACATGCATTATTTTACATACTGTAGCTTGCAGTTAAAATTTTTCTCTTTTAGTTCAGAAAGAAATTTCCTTTGTGGGGGGCGAAGTGTTATGTATCTCTCGGTATCGTTTGCTGTGGACTGTCACTTTAAGAGAGTGCCTGAGTGAGGTGGGGACTAACAATGACGTCAGCCGCTGACTTTCTCAGGTCACTTTCGATTTTTACAGAGAGAGAGAGCTCAAGGAGGCGGGACTGTCTGACTTGCAGCTTGTTTACATTACTTGCAGTTTGTTACGTTTTAAGCGAGGACACAGACACTCACAGTCAGAAGGAGACAAAGAAAGAGAACAAAAGGATTTGGACAAGGAAGCTAGTGGCCAAGGGTCACTGTTTGGAACTCTCCTGTGCCCACAAGGGTGGTTTGATTATCGATCCAGTGTACATCGAATGTGTGCCTGTCACCTCGAATAATCCACAGGAGTGGATTTTGTTTGGGGAATCCTGTGGAGACCACTTACGTGTTAAACCTTGCCTGTGCATGTGGTGTGGCGATTCACTTGAAGACGATATCCCTGTGAGAAACACGAGGAAATCTGAAATTCAAACAACAACACACACAAAATGCTGGTGGAACACAGCAGGCCAGGCAGCATCTATAGGGAGAAGCGCTGTCGACGTTTCGGGCCGCGACCCTTCGTCAGAACAAACCGAAAGGGAAGATAGTAAGAGATTTGAAAGTCGTGGGGTGAGTGGGAAATGCGAAATGATAGGAGAAGACTGGAGGGGGTGGGATGAAGCTAAGAGCTGGAAAGGTGATTGGCGAAAGTGATACAGAGCTGGAGAAGGGAAAGGATCATGGGATGGGAGGATTCGGGAGAAAGAAAGAGGGGGGGTAGATGGAGAACAGGTAAACAACTAAACGTGTCACAGATGGGGTAAGAAGGGGAGGAGGGACATTAACAGAAAGACATTTTAATTACACATCTCATTCCCATTCTGATATGTCTATCCATCGCCTCCTCTATTGTCAAAATGAATCCAAACTCAGGTTGGAGGAACAGTACCTTATAATCGGTTGTGTAGCCTCCAACACGATGGCATGAACATTGACCTCTAACTTCCGTTAATGCCCCTCTTTCCCTTCTTACCCCATCCCTGACATATTTAGTTTTTTGCCTGTTCTCCATCTCCCTCTGGTGTCCCCCCCCCCACCTTCTTTCTTACTCCTGAGGCCCCCCGTCCCATGATCCTTTCCCTTCTCCAGCTCTGTATTACTTTTGCCAATCACCTTTCCAGCTCTTAGCTTCATCCCACCCCCTCCGGTCTTCTATCATTTCGCATTTCCCACTCCCCCCACGACTTTCAAATCTCTTACTATTTTCCCTTTAGGTTAGTCCTGACGAAGGGTCTCGGCCCGAAACGTCGGCAGCGCTTCTCCCTATAGATGCTGCCTGGCCTGCTGTGTTCCACCAGCATTTTGCGTGTGTTGTTGATCCCTGTGACAAGTCACTTTCGGTGATAATTTGTATGTGGATTTGGAACGCTGACGGATAAAATCTACGGCGACTGTTCTCTCATTTTACCACCGTGGAACCTGTGGAATTCAACGTAATTGTCTTCTCTCTGTATTTGCCCTGGATTACAAATATCTCTCTCCCATCCCTTAATCCGTGAATGAACTACACTTTCATACTTTACCATCTCAAGACTCTAAGCCTTGCTCCCCCCCCCCACCCACCACCAAGCTCAATAGTTTGGGAGTTATATTTACACATGCATATACACACATATCTTGCTTAAGTTACTATATTGTAAGTAGATACTAATGAAGATAGTGGTTTTAACATCAAAAACGTGCTAGTCAGAGCAGAAATAGGAGGATATTTCAGATGAATACGTGGCTTGAAAAATGGTGCAAGGGGGAGGGATTCAAATTTTTGGGGCATTGGAACCTGTTCTGGGGGAGGTGGGACCGGTATGTATGCGCCTGGGCTGGACTGGAAACAATGTCCTAGGGGAGCGTTTGCTACTGCTGTTCAGGAGGATTTAAACTAACGTGGCAGGGGGATGGGAACAGGTGCAGAGAGACAGAGGTGTGTAAAATGAGGGTAGAAGCAAAAAGTAGTAAGGTGAAAAGTAAAAATGGCAGGCAGGCAAATCCAGGGCAAAAAGCAACAAGAGCCACTTTTCAACATAATTGTATAAGGGCTAAGAGTGTTGTGAAAACAAGCCTAAAGGCTTTGTGTGTCAATGGGAGGAGCATTCGTAACAAGGTGGGTGAATTGAATGTGCAGATATTTATTAATGAATACTATATAGTTGAGATCATAGAGACATGGTTCCAGGGTGACCAAGGATGGGAGGTCAACATCCAGGGATATTCAATATTCAGGAGGGATAGACAGGAAAGAAAAGGAGGTGGGGTAGCATTGCTGGTTAGAGAGGAGATTAACGCAATAGAAAGGAAGGACATTAGCCTGGAGGATGTGGAATCGATATGGGTAGAGCTGCATAACACTAAGGGGCAGAAAACTCCGTTGTGAGTTGTGTACAGGCCACCTAACAGTAGTAGTGAGGTTGGGGATGGCATTAAACAGGAAATTAGAAATGCGTGCAATAAAGGAACAGTAGTTATAATGGGTGACGTCAATCTACATATATATTGGGTAAACCAAATTGGTAAGGGTGCTGAGGAAGAGGATTTCTTGGAATGTATGCGGGATGGTTTTCTGAACCAACATGTCGAGGAACCAACTAGAGAGCAGGCCATTCTAGATTGGGTATTGAGCAATGAGGAAGGGTTAGTTAGCAATTTTGTCGTGCGAGGCCCCTTGGGTAAGAGTGATCATAATATGGTGGAATTCTTCATTAAGATGGAGATTGACATAGGTAATTCAGAAACAAAAGTTCTGAACTTAAAGAAGGGTAACTTTGAAGGTATGAGACGTGAATTAGCTAAGATAGACTGGCAAATGATACTTAAAGGGTTGACGGTGGATATGCAATGGCAAGCTTTTAAAGATCGCATGGATGAACTACAACAAGTGTTCATCCCAGTTTGGCAAAAGAATAAACCAGGGAAGGTAGTGCACCCGTGGCTGACAAGGGAAATTAGGGATAGTATCAAGTCCAAAGAAGAAACATATAAATTAGCAACAAAAAAAAAAAGAGGCGCACCTGAGGACTGGGAGAAATTCAGAGACCAGCAGAGGAGGACCAGGGCTTAATTAGGAAAGGGACAAAAGATTATGAGAGAAAACTGGCAGGGAACATAAAAACTGACTGTAAAAGCTTTTATAGATAAGTGAAAAGAAAAAGATTGGTCAAGACAAATGTAGGTCCTTTACAGTCAGAAACAGGTGAATTGATCATAGGGAACAAAGACATGGCAGACAAATTGAATAACTACTTTGGTTCTGTCTTCACTAAGGAGGACATAAATAATCTTCCGGAAATAGTAAGGGACTGAGGGTCCAGTGAGATCGAGGAACTGAGGAAAATACATGTTAGTAGGGAAGTGGTGTTAGGTAAATTGAAGGGATTAAAGGCAGATAAATCCCCAGGGCCAGATGGTCTGCATCCCAGAGTGCTTAAGGAAATAGCCCAAGAAATAGTGAATGCAGTAGTGATAATTTTTCAAAACTCCTTAGATTCTGGATTAGTTCCTGAGGATTGGAGGGTGGCTAATGTAACCCCACTTTTTAAAAAAGGAGGGAGGGAAAAACCGGGGAATTACAGACAGGTTAGTCTGACGTTTGTGGTGGGGAAAATGCTCGATTCGGTTTTCAAAGATGTGATAACAGCACACCTGGAAAGAGGTGAAATCATCGGACAAAGTCAGCATGGATATGTGAAAGGAAAATCATGTCTGACGAATCTTATAGAATTTTTTAAAGATGTAACTAGTAGAGTGGATAGGAGAGAGCCAGTGGATGTGGTATATTTAGATTTCAAAAGGCTTTTGACAAGGTCCCACAAGGAGATTAGTGTGCAAACTTCAAGCACACGGTATTGGGGGTATGGTATTGATGTGGATAGAGAATTGGTTGGCAGACAGGAAGCAAAGAGTGGGAGTAAATGGGACTTTTTCAGAATGGCAGGCAGGGACTAGTGGGGTACCGCAATGCTCAGTGCTGGGACCCCAGTTGTTTACAATATATATTAATGATTTAGACGAGGAAATTAAATGCAGCAACTCCAAGTTTGCAGATGACACGAAGCTGGGCGGTGGTGTTAGCTGTGAGGAGGATGGTAAGAGGATGCAGGGTGTCTTGGATAGGTTAGGTGAGTGGGCAAATTCATGGCAGATGCAATTGAATGTGGATAAATGTGAGGTTATCCACTTTGGTTGCAAAAATATGAAAACAGATTATTATCTGAATGGTGGCCGATTAGGAAAAGGGGAGGTGCAACGAGACCTGGGTGTCATTGTACACCAGTCATTGAAGGGAGGCATGCAGGTACAGCAGGCGGTGAAAAAGGCGAATGGTATGCTGGCATTCATAGCAAAAGGATTTGAGTACAGGAGCAGGGAGGTTCTACTGCAGTTGTACAAGGCCCTGGTGAGACCGCACCTAGAATATTGTGTGCAGTTTTGGTCCCCTAATCTGAGGAAATACATTCTTGCCATACAGGGAGTACAGAGAAGGTTCACCAGATTGATTACTGGGATGGCAGGACTTTCATATAAAGAAAAACTGGATCGACTAGGCTTATACGCACTGGAATTTAGAAGATTGAGGGGGAATCTTACGGAAACATATAAAATTCTAAAGGGAATGGACAGGCTAAATGCAGGAAGATTGTTTCCGATGTTGGGGAAGTCCAGAATGAGGGGTCACAGTTTAAGGATAAATTGGAAGCCTTTTAGGACCGAGATGAGGAAAAACTTCTTCACACAGAGAGTGGTGACTTTGTGAAATTCTCTGCCACAGGAAGCAGTTGAGGCCGGTTCATTGGCTAAATTTGAGGAAGTTAAATGTGGCCCTTGTGGCTAAAGGGATCGGGGGTATGGAGAGAAAGCAGGTACAGGGTTCTGATTTGCATGATCAGCCATGATCATACTGAATGGCAGTGCAGGCTCGAAGGGCCGAATGGCCTACCTCTACACCTATTTTCTATGTTTCTATGTTTCTATGTTTCTAAAACCAGACTCCAGGTGCAGTCTGTTCCTGCTGGTTCGTTTCTAAAGTGTTACTGTTCGTAACAAAATGCTAGAATCTATCCTGCCATGCCCTACGATCGTAGCTTATAACTCTTAACCCACCAGGTGCTGCATTCAATTAAACCTTTTGTCGTTCTAGCAAACAGAAACTGATTTTTGGAAAACTCAGTGAGATAGAAGGTGCAAGATAAGACTTCACAATGAAGTCAAATGTTACAGGAAACTTTACCGATACACTGTACATCTTTGCCTCAGTCAAAGTAAGAATTATAAAAGTCAATTGTTTAATCAAATGTTGTGTACCATTTGTTATTTCGGGGTACAATACTGATTTGTAACAGTGGACACATCACGCAGCATCCACGCAAATGAGATTTCTTAAGTTTGGATGGGTGGGGAGGGGACTATCACCTCCTATTTTAAGCTGCCAGCCGAAGCGAGAGTTACATAAGGCTAGATGAATAAGCGAATCGCTTCCCAAATTCACAGTACGTGAACAGCCGTTCCAAATCCACATACGAATGATAATCGAAAGTGACTTGTCACAGGGATCAACAACGCACACAAAATGCTGGTGGAACACAGCAGGCCAGGCAGCATCTATAGGGAGAAGCGCTGTCAAAGTTTCGGGCTGAGACCCTTCGTCAGGACTAACCTAAAGGGAAAATAGTAAGAGATTTGGAAGTCGTGGGGGGAGGGGGAAATGAGAAATGATAGGAGAAGACCGGAGGAGGTGGGATGAAGCTAAGAGCTGGATAGGTGATTGGCGAAAGTGATACAGAGCTGGAGAAGGGAAAGGATCATGGGGCGGGAGGATTCGGGAGAAAGGGGGAGGGCAGATGGAGAGCAGGTAATCAACTAAATATATCAGGGATAGGGTAACAAGGGGAGGAGGAGCAATAAAGGAAGTTAGACATTTTAATTACACGTCCCATTCCCATTCTGATATGTCTATCTATGGGCTCCTCTATTGTCAAAATGAATCCAAACTCAGGTTGAAGGAACAACACCTTATCTACCGGCTGGGTAGCCTCCAACCTAATGGCATGAACATTGACTTCTCTAACTTCCGTTAATGCTCCTCCTCCCATTCTTACCCTATCCCTGACATATTTAGTTGATTACCAGTTCTCCATCTGCCCCCCCCCCTTTCTTTCTCCAGAGGCCTCCCGTTCCATGATTCTTTCCCTTCTCCAGCTCTGTATCACTTTCACCAATCACCTTTCCAGCTTTTAGCTTCAGCCCACCACTTCCGGTCTTCTCCTATCATTTCGCATTTCCCCCTCGCCCCACTACTTTCAAATCTCTTACTATCTTTCCTTTCGGTTTGTCCTGACGAAGGGTCTCTGCCCGAAACGTCGGCAGCGCTTCACCCTATATATGCAGCCTGGCCTGCTGTGTTCCACCAGCATTTTGTTTGTGTTGTTGTTTGAATTTCAGATTTCCTAGGGGATATCGTCTTCATGTGAATCGCCACACCACATACCCAGGCAAGGGTTAACACGTAAGTGATCACCACAGGATTCCTCAAACAAAATCCACTCCTGTGGATTATTCGTGGTGACAGCCACACATTCGATGTGCACTGGATTGATAATCAAACCGCCCTTGTGGGCACAGGAGAGTTCCAAACAGTGACCCTTGGCCACTAGCTTCCTTGTCTAAATCCTTTCGTTCTCTTTCTTTGCGTCCTTCTGACTGTGAGTGTCTGTGTCCTCGCTTAAAACGAAACAAACTGCAAGTAATGTAAACAAGCTGGAAGTCAGACAGTCCCGCCTCCTTGAGCTCTCTCTCTCTGTAAAAATCGAAAGTGACCTGAGAAAGTCAGCGGCTGACGTCATTGTTAGTCCCCACCTCACTCAGGCACTCTCTTAAAGTGACAGTCCACAGCAAACGAAACTTAGGGATTCATAACACTTCCCCTCACACAAAACATTTATCTGGAAAGACAATCGGCAATGACATTGTCCGTGCTTTTCATATGCGTTATCACAATACCATATTCTTGCAAAATCAGACTCTAGTTTAACAATCATCTGGTTTTGCCCATTACTTGAATCAAAAACACCAACAGATTATGATCAGTATAAACTGCAAGAGGTTCCTTCTCAGGACAAACACAGACATCGAAATGCCGCAAAGCCAAGATGAGTGACAACAACTCTTTCTCTAAGAACCATAGAACATTACAGCACAGAAACAGGCCTTTTGGTCCTTCTTGGCTGTGCCGAACCATTTTTCTGCCTAGTCCCACTGACCTGCGCCTGGGCCATATGAACCCAAACGGCTCTCATCCATATACCTGTCCAGGTTTTTTTTTAAATGTCAAAAATAACCCGCTAAGGTGGAATAATTTCTTTGATGCTCATTGAATTTTCTCGAAAAGTAAGCTACAGGATGTTCAACATCACCATCATCTTTTAATATCACTGCCCCGGCAGCTTCATCACTGGCATCCACAGCTATAGAAAATGGCTTTGTAAAGTCAGAGCAGAGGTGAATAACATAAAAACGGCATTCAATCGATCAAATGCCTACTGACGAGGTTCACTCCGAAGAAACTTTTCACCCTTCTACAGGAGATTAGTCAGAGGAAGAGCGATATCAGCAAAGTTCTTACAGAACTTACGATAATATCCAACCATTCCCAGAAACCTTCTAAGAGCCTTCTTACCAGTCAGAATAGGAACTTGAGAAATTGCCTGGACTTTTGCCTGAACAGGAGCCAACTTGCCTTGAGCTACAACATAGCCAGGATAGGTCACAGTGGCATGGCAAAATTCACTCTTAGCCAAGTTACCTGTAGGGCTGGCCTGGGAAAACCTGTCAAACAGCTTTTCTACTGCAGAGATATGCTCTTCCCAAGTGTCACTCCCTGTGACTAAGTCATCAATATAGGCACCTGTGTGTTCTAATCTTCGAATTACAGAATCAAACGTTCTCTGGAATGTCCACCTCTCTGCATCAATGGAACACACCAATACCCTTTCAACAGATGAATCTTTGTTGGAAATTTAGCTTTTCCAACTTTATCGATGCAATCATCCACCCTAGGGATAGAATAGGCATCTCTTTTTGTTGCTGCATTTACCTTCCTATAATCAGTGCAAAACCTAACACTACCATCAGGTTTGTGCACAATAATGCAGGGTGACTCCAATCTGATGCTGAATGATTAATAATACCATTTGCCAGCATATTTTCAATTTCTTGCTCTGCTAATTTACACTTTTCTACGGTCATGCGATATGGGTGTTGTTTAATCGGTTTGGCTTGACCAATATCTACATCATGTACTGCGACCGTGGTTTGCTTGGGAATATCAGGAAATAAATCTTTAAACATTAGAATTAATTCCGTCACCTGTTGTTGGTGCTTTGGCTGCAGATGAGCCAACCTGTTATCAATGTTTTCTAGAACAACCGAGTTCATTAGCCTAACTGGGACCATGTTTGGTTTGTGAAAAGTCTCAGACGAGTCAATTGTTTCATTCTCAGGGTTACCAGATGCATATGTTTTGACAACAACACTCACAGATGGTGCCTGTTTGTCAAAATAAGTCTTTATCATATTTATGTGTACAACTTGTGTTAGTTACGTCAGTCGGGTGTTTTAATAACATAATTCGCATCATTAATTTGAGAGCCTATTTCATACGGTCCATTGAATTTCACCTGGAGTGGATTCGTCAACTTTGGAGGTAAGATAAGATATCCCCCACCTGGTATTTTCTTTCGCAAGCCCGCTTATCAAACCAACACTTCATTTTGTTTTGAGAAATCTTTAAGTTTTGGCTCACGAGACTACACGCTTGGTGTAGTTTATTATTGAACTACTAAACATAGTCTAACAAGTTAACATGTACATCCCCATCAATCCACCGTTCATTTAACAAGGTCAAAGGTCCCGTCAGTCTACAACCAAATAGTTCGTGAACTAAAGCCCAGTGATCCTGTACCGACTCTCTTCCTGAGAACAAAAGCAAGTATATTCCTTTATCCCAGTCTTTCCATTTTCAACACAGTATGTCTTAATCATTGCTTTGAGTGTAGAATCAAAACTTTCTACAGCTCTTGTGATTCCAGATGGTGCACAGATGATGTTATTTGTTCAGTTCCTAGTTCATAAACTACCTACTGAAATAATCCAGGTGTAAAATTACTTTCTTGATCAGACTGGATTTCATTAGGCAATCCAGAAATGGTAAAAAAAAAACAACTTGGTAAGAACTTCCGCTACAGTTTTAGCTTTAATATTTCTGAGAGGTATTGCGTCTGGGAATCTGGATGCAGTACACATTATAGTTAGCGGATACTGATGGCCAGCTTTAGGCTTTGGCAATGGGCCAACACAATCCACTATAACTTTAGAAAAGGGTTCACCGAATGCAGATATAGACCCCAGTGGGGCCACTGGGGTGACCTGGTCGGGTTTACTCACACATGGACAAGTGTGACATGTTTGAAAAAGCTCACATCTTTCCTCAAATTAGGCCAGTACAATTATTTCATAAACCTATTTACAGTTATATTCATTCCAATATGGCCACCTAAGGGCATACTGTGGGCCAAAGTTAAAATTTCAGCCCTATAAACTTTAGGAACTACAACTTTGTGAACAATTGCCCATTCCTCACTCGCTGGTATAGCAGGTGATCTCCACTTCCTCATTAACACTCCATCCTTGAGATAATACCCCACTGGCACTTTCTTCATCTCATTATCTGAGAGAGCTGTTTCTTTTAAAGCTTCAATCTCAGGGTCTCGGTTCTGTTCTGCTTTAAACTCCTTCCTGGACAGGGATAAATCTTTCTCATCAGACTTACTACCTGAATCCTGTTGAAACAATGAAGGCAGAAAAGTCCCTGACATTCATCATAACCTGCATCCCGATTTTGGCTATCATGGGTATCAGAATCTTGCTGCACAGAATGGTCTGTGTCGGCAGCCTTTTTAACCATACTTCGAGTTCCTGCGCAGGAAGGATAAATGTTAAAATCCATCTGTGGGTCGTCAGTGGTTGGGTTAGTTGTCAACAGCAATGCAGGAACAACTTTATCATCTGCCAGGTCATTCTCTAACAAGCCAAGTAACATCTTCCACCGGTAAACTGGAGCACAATCCGAATTATCAGGTCCCGAAACCAACCCTGACTGTAAAGTTACCTTGTACAATGGAACAGAAACCACAACGCCCCCAATGCCTTTAATAAGATTTACCTCACCTGTTTCAGTCTCATCACCAAACTTTGGAATGCTGTCTCATATAAGTGACTGAGAAGCCCCTGTATCTCAAACAATTTTCAGTGGTACCGGGGTTGACCCTTCCTTTAATAATACAATCCCATCTGACGTAAAATGATCGAATCTCTTCTTAACTGGGTCAGACCTCTCAAATCCTTATCTGAGCCTCAACAGAATGTTCAGAACCCTCTGGGTTGACAGGTGCTTCAACAGACTGATCACAGGCATTCGGGACTGCCTCCTTTTCCTTTTTCCTTACTTGAGCCTCAAACTGAATGTTCAGTACCCTGTGGATTTACAGGTGCTTCAACATACTGATCACAGGCATTCGGGACTGCCTCCTTTTCCCTTTTCCTATCTGAGCCTCAACAGAATGTTCAGTACCCTGTGGGTTGACAGGTGCTTCAACAGACTGATCACAGGCATTCGGGACTGCCTCATTTTCCTTTTTCCTTATATGAGCCTCAAACAGAATGTTCAGAACCCTGTGGGTTTACAGGTGCTTCAACAGACTGAACACAGGCATTCGGGACTGCCTCCTTTTCCCTTTTCCTATCTGAGCCTCAACAGAATGTTCAGAACCCTGTGGGTTTACAGGTGCTTCAACAGACTGATCACAGGCATTCGGGACTGCCTCCTTTTCCTTTTTCCTTATCTGAGCCTCAAACAGAATGTTCAGAACACTGTGGGTTTACAGGTGCTTCAACATACTGAACACAGGCATTCGGGACTGCCTCCTTTTCCTTCTTCCTTATCTGAGCCTCAAACAGAATGTTCAGTACCCTGTGGGTTTACTGGTGCTTCAACAGACTGATCACAGGCATTCGGGACTGCCTCCTTTTCCTTTTTCCTTATCTGAGCCTCAAACAGAATGTTCAGAACCCGGTGGGTTTACAGGTGCTTCAACATACTGATCACAGGCATTCGGGACTGCCTCCTTTTTCTTTTTCCTATCTGAGCCTCAACAGAATGTTCAGAACCCTGTGGGTTTACAGGTGCTTCAACAGACTGATCACAGGCATTCCGGTCTGCCTCCTTTTCCTTTTCCCTATCTGAGCCTCAAACAGAATGTTCAGTACCCTGTGGGTTTACCGGTGCTTCAACAGACTGATCACAGGCATTCGGGACTGCCTCCTTTTCCTTTTTCCTATCTGAGCCTCAAACAGAATGTTCAGAACCCTGTGGGTTTACTGGTGCTTCAACAGACTGATCACAGGCATTCGGGACTGCCTCCTTTTCCTTTTTCCTATCTGAGCCTCAACAGAATGTTCAGTACCCTGTGGGTTTACAGGTGCTTCAACAGACTGATCACAGGCATTCGGGACTGCCTCCTTTTCCTTTTTTCTTCCCCAGGAGGCAACAATTAGCCATCATATGACCAGCTTTCTTACAATAGTAACAAGTAACATGAGAATATTTCTCCTTCAACTGCTTCCCTTCATTCTTACTCTTGTCACTAGTCCCAGCTTTAATTTCTGGATTACACTGTTGAGCACTGCTACTCTTTTGGAAGCTCTTATTCGGAATAAACTTAACCTTATGAGTAAAAACAAACTCATCTGCTCATCCAGCAGGCTCCTGCAAAGTGGCAGCATCCTTTTCATCTAAATATCTCTTTATGTCATCATGCACGCACCCTCTGAATTCCTCAATTAAAACCAACTCTTACAAGCTGTTAAAATCATCAGTTATATTTTTATATGTGCACCAGCAGTTAAAACACACAAACTTCTCATAAGCAAGTTCCATATAAGTTTAGTTCACAGACTTCCTCAAATTTCTAAACTTTTGCCTGTATGATTCTGGGAAAAACTCGTAAGTTTTGAGCACAGCCTGTTTCACAATGTCATAATCAGCTGCTTCATCAACTGTCAAAGCAGAATAGGCTTGCTGAGCCTTCCCCTTAATTACACTTTGTAAGAGAATAGGCCAACCCTATTTTAGCCACTTTAAACTCTGAGCAACCTTCCCAAAATGCTGAAAGTATTTATCAACCTCTACCTCGTCAAATGGAGGTACCAATTTAACTTCCCGACTGGCCTTAAACTTATCACCAGAGTCTAACACTCGACACCTTTGCTGCAATCTCTCTATCTTTTCCAGCTCGAACAGCCTCTGCCTTTCTGCTTCCTCCCTGTTTTCCTGCCTCTCTAGCCTCAAACTGCCTCTGCCTTTCCGCAGTCTCCGCATTTAATTTTTTTCACTTGTACTGGAGCTCAAGCTCACGAGGTTTACTTTCAGGAAACACCTCCAACTCTTCCACTTTAAACACACCCTCAGATACATAATGTTCAGCTATTACACTCTGCATCTGTGCCCTCCCTATTGTCGATTTCCCCTTAGCAAGTTTTAACCTTCTAGCAATACATAACAACTCAACCCTTCTGGAGTCCTCGAGTGCCTGGCACTTCGAGACATCTATCAATATCGTTTGCTACTGATTTTCCACACACAAATAAATCAAAATGGAATTTCCCCAATGAAATCGATCATTAATGACTACGCCCCCAAATCTGTTCATATCCCAGACGCATATCCAAATTTTGTTATGAATTGTAACGCTTTAGAAACGAACACCAGCAATAGGCTACACCTGGAGTCTGTTTTTGATGTTAAAACCATCTTTATTAGGATCTACTTATAACATAGTAACTTAAAAAAGATAAACAAATGTGTTATGTGTATATATGTGTGTAACTATAACTCCCAGACTATTGAGTTCGGGAGAAACAAGGCTTGGAGTCTTGAGATGGCAAAGTATGAAAGTTCAGTTCAACCATGGAATAGGTGATGAGAGAGATATTTGTAATCCAGCGTAAATGTTGAGAGAAGGCAATTATGTCGAATTCCACAGGTTTCATGGTGGTAAAACGAGACAACAGTTGCTGTAGATTTTATCCGTCATCATTCCAAATCCACATACGAATTATCACGGAAAGTGACTTGTCACAAGGGGTATCGTCTTCAAGTTAATTACCCCACCACACCCAGGCAAGGGTTAACACATCAGTGGTCTTCACAGGATACCCCGAGTCAGATCCACTCCTACGGATCAAACGAGGTGACAACCACATATTTGAGTACGCTGAATCGATAATTAACCCACCCTTGTGGGCATAGGAAAGTTGTAATCAGTGACCCTTGGTCACTAGTTCTCTGGTTTCCATCCTTTCATTTTTCCTCCTTCGTCTCCGTCTGACTCTGAGTGCCTGTCTCCTCGGTTAAAACTAAACAAGCTGCGAGCGATGTAAACAAGCTATTCAAACTGAAATAACTTTTTAATTTCTCTCTCTTAAAATGACAGTCCACAGCAAACGAAACCTAGGGATTCATAACAACGGCCACTCCCCATTGTGAACTGACAGATGTGCCAGTTCTTGGGATGACTGAGTGAATCCTTTCCGTAATTCTGAGCAGGGGAACGGCTTCTCCCCGGTGTGAACTCGCTGATGACTCTGTAGGTTGTCTGACCGAGTGAATCCTTCCCCACAGACTGAGCAGGTGAATGGCTTCTCCCCACTGTGAACTCGCTGGTGTCTGTATAGGTTGGAAGACTGAGTGAATCCCGCGCCACAGACTGAGCAGGTGAATGGCTTCTCCCCAGTGTGAACTCGCTGATGACTCCGTAGGGTGGATGACTGAGTGAATCCATTCCCACAGACTGAGCAGGTGAATGGCTTCTCCCCAGTATGAATTCGCTGATGACTCCGTAGGGTGGATGACTGAGTGAATCCATTCCCACAGACTGAGCAGGTGAATGGCTTCTCCCCAGTGTGAACTCGCTGATGACTCCGTAGGGTGGATGACTGAGTGAATCCCTTCCCACAGATTGAGCAAGTGAATGGCTTCTCCCCGGTGTGAACTCGCTGATGTATCTGTAGGTTGTCTGACCGAGTGAATCTCTCCCCACAGACTGAGCAGGTGAATGGCTTCTCCCCACTGTGAACTCGTTGGTGTCTCTGCAGGTTGGAAGACTGAGTGAAGCCCGAGCCACAGACTGAGCAGGTGAATGGACTCTCCCCTGTGGGAACTCGCTGGTGAGCCATTACGTTAGATGATTGAGTGAATCCTTTCCCACAAATTCAGCAGATCACCAGCTTCTGCCCGGTGTGAACTGACGGGTGTGTCCACAGTTGGAAGACCAATTGAATCCTTTCTCACACACAGAATAGGTGAATGGCCTTGCCCAGTGTGAACTTGCTGATGTACCTTCAGTTGAGAGGACCGAGTAAATCTATTCCCACTGTCTGAGCAGGTTACCGGCCTTTCTCCTGTGTAAAATGACGTGCGTGCCAGTTGGTCAGATGACCGAATAAATCCTCCCCCCTCCCCACATTCTGAGTAGGAAGGATAGTCGATAGAATCCTTCGCTCCACTTCTTAAATATCTGGACAGAGACAGAAAAACTGGCGTGCTGTGTTTGAGATTCCTGGAGACAAATTCCTTCTCGTTTTAACCTGTGAAATGATTTACAAAGTCCATCAATGGCTGTAGGACAACAATTCAGATGAGATTGTTGGAGTCGCCAAGTTTTGATCTGGCTGTTGCTCACTGTTACAATGAGGTTGAACCCAAGTTGAGAGAAATCATCTCCTGACTTGGCAGAGTGCTGGTATCTGGAATGACCATCAATTCCCCGATGCTCTTCCTGTCTCTATAAGAATGGGGCATTTCTGCCACCTGTAATTTGTACCCTGGCTCAGTTTGACTCTCTCCATTTGTATTATTCCATCTTCCGGCTGAGCTGCATGGGTGCCTGGCCCCACAGTAACTGAAACACTCTCATGCAAATTGTCTTTCTTGACGTGCATCTGGGATTTTCTGTGACGTATTATTAACTTAAAGTTCCACAATTTTAACGCCATATAAAAAATCCCTGCTGAGGTGAATGGTTGGTCTGCACAGCTGTTAAAAGGACTTAGAGTGAATATTAGTATTACTTCAGGTTCTTGTGGAAAATTACAATACAGAAACAGGCCATTTGGGCCATCTGGTTTGTGCTGAACTAATTAAACTGCCCACTCCCACATCCCTACCATCCAGGTACCTACACGAACCTCTTAAATATTGAAAACATGCTCGCATGCACCACTTGTGCTGGCTGCTCATTCCACACCCGGATGACTGTCTGTGTAAAGAAGTTTCCTCCCATGTTCACCTTAACATTTCACCTTTCACCCTTACCCCATGGCCTCTGGTTGTAGTCGCACCCAATCTCTGTGGTAAAAGCCAGCTAAGGGGAGTAGGGGGCGACCATGGATGACAAGGGAAGTCAAGGACAGTATAAAAATAAAAGAGAAGATGTGTAACATAGCAAAGATGAGTGGGAAGCCAGAGGATTTGGAAACTTTTAAAGAGCAACAGAAGATAACTAAAAAAGCGACACACGGAGAAAATACTAAATTCTAAACTCTCCTTCTAAATTCCTGTGTATACAAGCCTGGCTTTCCCGGCTCCTGTTTGGTTCTTACTGAGAGAGAGAGAGAGAGAGAGAGAGGGGCGGAACTATTTGACTATGCAGCGTGTTTACACTTGCTTGCAACTTGTGTTTACATAGCTCACAGTTTGTTTTATTTAAGCAAGGACAGTCACAAACAGTCAGCCAGAGAGAAAGAAAGAAGATGGAAAGTTCGAAACAAAGGTTCCTAGAGGCCAAAGGCCACTGTTTGGACTCTCCTATGCCCACAAGGTGGGTTGACTATTGATTCAGCCTATACCGAATGTGTGATTGTCACATTGTTTGATCCATTGGAGTGAATCTGTTGGTTTGGGAGTATCATGTGAGGACCACCTGTGCTAACCCTTGCCTGGGGGTGGTAATTCACTTGAAGAGGTACCCCTGTGACCAATCACTGTTGGTGATAATTCGTATAATCCATATGGGGATTTTGTTGGAGTATCCCGTGGCTACCACTTTTGTTAACCCTTAGCTTGATTCGGGTGTGTTATGTGGTAAACACTAGTGAGAAGGGATATTCTGTGGAAATCACTGTCGGTATTACTTTGTGTGTTGGGTCTGGATTGGGAGTACATTGCAGAATCAACCTGTGCGTTAACCCTTGCCTGGGTGGTAGTTCCTTCTGAAGACAGAACTCCTGTGATAAGCTACTTTCGGAGATAATTCGTATGTGGATTTAGAACAACGACGGATAAGACCTACAGCGACTGTTATCCTGTTTTACCACTGTGGAATTTGTGGAATTCAACGTAATTGCCTTCTCATGACATTCACCCTTGATTATAAATATCTCTCTCTCGTCATTGATTCCGTGGATGAACTGAACTTTCATACTTTCCCATCTCAAGACTTTAAGCTTGGTATTCCCTGAGCTCAGTGGTTTGGGAGTTATATGTACACATGTGTGTCCTCATAACACTTTTAGCTTTTGATTATTTTGCTTAATTTGTTATATTATAAGTAGATACGAATAGAGACAGTGGTTTTAACATCAAAATCACACTCCAGGTGTGGTCTATTGCTGCTGGTTCATTTAAACCGTTACAGGAATGTAACAGAGGTGTTCGTGTTTATGTCTTTCTGGGGGCCCCCATGTTAACACCTTTCTCTCTCTCTGTCACACCTTGCCAAACAGGTAGAACTAGGGGCCTGCTGGGTAAAACTATGATTCCAATGTCTGTAATCCTGCTCAACCAGAGTGAGGAACTCTCAGCCTGGGCTTCCTCAAATAACACCTGGGGAAGAGAGTGAGGAACTGTGGTCCAGTCAGAGATGAGTGTGGCTGTCGGTGTTTTGAGGGATGGTATCGCAGGCCCCCACTAAACTGAATTTCCTATACTGGGAAACATGCATCCTGGCCAGAACCGCAGTTACCCAGCAGCCGAGAGGAATAACTGAGACTGAGCGATTTTGGATGATCGCTTTTTTCTCCTATGGAGTAGCCAGGAATTCATGAGTGATAATCAATTTGGATACAGCACTTGAGGTGCTGGCCACAATACTGCAGGGGCCCTGACAGAAACACAGGCCCAAGTAACAGAAATATCCACTGAAATGATTGCAATCCGGCAAAAAGTTGTACAGAATCGTACGGCTTTAGATTTTATCCCAGCTGAGAAAGGGGGAACCTGTGCTATTATTGACACAGAATGCTGCACCTATATCCCTGAATGGTCTACTAACGTTACATCCCTCTCCAAGCACACTGCCAAGGAGACTGACAGCATCAAGAGAGTAGGGCAGGATTTACACGGGTTCACCGAAGGGTCGAAATGGTGATCTTCGAAGACCTGTCGGTAATATGTGGGGCATGATATTGCATTATGTCCAAATGGTTGTAAATATCATTGTTATAATTACTGATGTATGCCGTTTTTACCCACTGAGAAGTCAATGCTGTACTTGGTTGCTTTCTCTGTAAAAGGTTACTGCTTTGTTGATCATGTAATGATCTAAAGGAAGGAATGATAAAGTATGTAAAATGGTTAACACTACATTAAACAATAGCAGCCTGTTTTTCTGAAAGAAACTTCTGATGATGAGCCAATGTGCTAAGCCGTGCTGAGCCTTATTTCTTCTTCAGGGTAGCTAGCTAGGGTTTCAGGATGCTTATCTCCTTGTGCACACATGTGTAGAGATGGGACAGCTTCTGTCTGTTCTGTGTGTGTAAGCCATTATGATTATTTTGTAATTTGTCTTTAGGGTCTGTAATGTAGTAAATATTTTTGGCTCCAGCCTGACTTGTGTGGAGAGTATCTGGACAGATATATCTGTGGTGTAAGGGGAATTGGTGAACTGGGTGGGAGCATTCACAGACTGTTCCTATCTGAGTGACTAACTAAGTAAGTCCCGCTCGGAGTGGATAGTTCAAAGGTTAATTTTAAAGGTTAAAAGTTCAAAGCAGGTATTCATAAATAACGCTGAGTTTTTTTTCCTTCTCCAGAGAACCACGGAACAAGGAAAACATGAAAGTCGTTCAGAGAGAAAAAAAAATGAAACTCCATCCCTATCCCCCGCATCAAAAAGGACGGCATTCCGATCATCAACCAACAAAACCCACCCCTCCCGCACAAAAGGGAAGAAAAATATCGACACTCGTTAAAAAAAACATTCCTACCCGGAACAACTGAGGAGGAGCCGGTGTCACCAGTGCCGAGGTGGCCATATCGGATGCAGCGGACACAATAGGCGACCCCGGAAGATTCACAGGTGAAGTGTCGCCTCACCTGGAAGGAGGTTTAGCAACGGAGATTGATCGGTCGTCCCGCCCTTTCACTGTGACACCCCGAACCCCACATCAAATCCGTCCAAACGAATCTGGGGAACTTTAATGACCAATAAATATAATTCATCTCAGCGATCAGCTGTCTGAATGATTCCCTGACTCTGAGAGGAAGGGGTATCTATGATCCACACTGTCAGGGTGTTGAGTTTACCAGGAGACAAAGACTGCAGGGACGAGAGGTTTTCTGTTGACTAATACACTGTGTGTGGACCCCGCTGGCAATTCTGGTGTTGTGACCCGAATCGAGACAAACACCACGCTGCCCACTCCACCAACAACACGGCACAGCTGGACACATAACAGGGGACTTTACATCTCACAACACCGGATTCAGTGATGAAACCCGTGATTAATGTTGTTGTCTCACCGAAAAGTCCATTAACCCTAACCCTAACCCTGCAATATGGTGTAAAATCCCGCTCCCCATACCAACACGGGTTATACTGACCAAAGAACAAATTGCCGGAGGAACTCAGTGGGTCGGGCAGCATCTGTGGAGGGAAATGGACCGTCAACATTTCGGGCCGAGACCCTCCCTCTGGACTGAGAGTGGACGGGAAATAGTCAGAGAAAAGAGGTGAGGGGTGGGGATGGGGCAAGAGCTGGGGATGTAGATGTGGATCCAGGTTAGGGGGGATGTGGAAGGTGAAAATAGTGACAAGGGTGGGAGGTGAGTGGTTGGGGCAACACGGGGCTGCAGAAGATGGAAATTAATTCCATAGAGGATGAACAAAGAGGTTAGAGAGTATTTGTTAAAGAGAGCGCAATGAAGATTCACCTGACTGATCCCTGGAGCGGTGGGGTCATCATATGAAGAACGATCAAATGTGATAACTCCAAATCTCATTTAGAGAATCGAGGACTGAGAGGCGAACACATTGAAATGCACAACATCATTACCGGTTGAACCAGGCATCCCAGTCTCTGAAAAAGGGGGTGGACTGTCCGGGACTGTGATGAGGGGAAATGTCTCCATTCCGAGGGTGGTAAATGTCTGTAAATCCCCACCACAGAGGGCGGTGAAGACTCAGTGATCATCATCACGTAGAAAAGAGGCCGGCAGATGTGTGGAGACCGAAGGGATAGAAGAAATGAGGATCGGAGAGAAAAATGTGGCTGAGATGGAAGAGCAGCCGCCATCTTGTTGATGGTTAGAGGGGCCGAATGGCCACCTCCTGCTGTTTCTCACTTGATGTTTCAGAGTTCCTGTCCACTGAGGCCGGAGGAATGTGAATAGAAATGAGTGTTTATAAACACAGAACCGATTAAAATGAAACGTGAACACTTCCTGTTTGGGCTTGAATTATGTTTAGGAACGGGATTGGAATCGAACCCGTGACTCTGTGACCTGGGGTGGAGGGAAAGGGATCGGTGTAGATATGGTGTGGAAAGGTAGACATGTATCTGGTGTAAATATGGAACAATGTGGGGAATGCGGCGGATGGGTCGGGCAGTGTGTGATGGGCGAAGAGCAGAGTCACCGGTTCAGGTGGGAGACCCTCCACCCGTCACGTGATCCCGTTTCCTGTTCACGTTTTTCTGCAGATCTGCAGCATCTGCGGGTCACTGCTCTACGTGTCCGTGTAGCTTCACCTTTCCCCGTTCAGACAAGGCAGTGAGATCCGGATCTGTCACGTCCTCTCGTTGTGGGTGGACAATGTTTTTTTTTCCCTGCAATATTTTCTGCATGTTTCATTCACTGTTTCAACGTGCTGAAGTGCAGCCGATGTTTCTGAGTGTATGACCCATTTATGTGAGAATTTAGCCATTTATATTTATCTGAGCTTCTCATAAATGTGTACCCCTTAATTCAGCTTCACTTCAGAATTTCCAAAGCAACAACGCAGTCAGTCAAATAGTTCCACACAATTAAAATGGTTTATTACATTTTTATTTTTGTACTATATATATACTTATTTTAAATCACAATTGTTAAAATCTTTTGTTAAGAATTAGGTTCTACTGCTACCGCAGAGAAAAAGAATTTCAAGGCATATGCCGGTGTTATTAAACCTGATTCTGATATTGATATGGGAGACCCACCACCGGTCACCAGATCCCAGTTACTGCAGATCGTAATGTGAGATTGAAGCATTTTCCATATATTTGCTTTCCTCAGAAATGACAACAGTTCAGTTTCCTTCTGTGGTTCCAGAGCAGAAGCTCAGTCTGTCTAATATTTGCACACAATTAAAATGGGGAAATTTGTTTATTATCATCATGTACTGAGCTACAGTGACAATCTTGCCTGACGTACCATCCACACAGATAGATACATTACAACAGTACATTGAGCTAATATACGACAAAACAATAACTGTAACAAAGCATTATGGCTGCAGAGAAAGTGCAGTGCAGATAGACATATGGTGCAGGGTCAAGTCGAGTTACATTGTTAGGTCGAGTCCATTTTATCATTCATTTGGCTTATAACTGCAGACAGGAAGCCGTCCTTCAGCCTGGTGGTCCGCACTTTAAGGGTTTTGTATCTCTCCGCCAATGTGGGAGCGGATTTGCAGCAAGAATGTCCAGGTTATGAGCTTCTTTGTGTACATGGCCTGCTTTTCCGATGGAGGGGAAGTGTAGGGAGAGTCCATGGAGTTGAGGCTTGTTTCTCTGATGTTCTCTACTCTCGAAAGTTATCTGCAGTTCCTTGCAGTCATAGGCAGAGCAGTAGCCATACAAAGCATGAAGTATCGACAAGAAGCTCAGAGAACTCGGCCTTCACCCTGTCTTGTGTAGCTGGATCCTGGACTTCCTGTCAGATCGCCAGCAGGTGGTAAGAGTGGGCTCCCTCACCTCAGTCTCTCTGACCCTCAGCATACATACCCCACAGGGTTGTCTCTTTGGCCCTCTCCTTTACTCTCTGTGCACACATGACTTGTGTTGCCACCCACAGCTCCAATCTGCTAATTAAATTTGCTGACAATACTACATTGATAGGTCTAATCTCAAAAAATAACTTCCAACCGATCAAATGCCGACTGACAAGGTTCGGTCCGAACAAACTTTTCAACCTTCTTCAGGAGATTAGTCAGAGGAAGAGCGATAGCAGCAAAGTTCTTACAGAACTTACGATAATATCCATCCATTCCCAGAAACCTTCTAAGAGCCTTCTTAGCAGTCAGAATAGGAACTTGAGAAATTGCCTGGACTTTTGCCCGAACAGGAGCCAACTTGCTTTGACCTACAACATAGCCAAGACAGGTCACAGTGTCATGGCCAAATTCACTCTTAGCCAAGTTAACTGTAAGGCTGGCCTGGGAAAGCCTGTCAAACAGCTTTTCTACTGCAGAGATATGCTCTTCCCAAGTGTCACTCCCTGTGACTAAGTCATCAATATAGACATCTGTGTGTTTTAATTCTCGAATTACAGAATCAAACGTTCTCTGGAATGTTCCTGGATCATTTTTCATTCCAAACAGCAAAACATTGTATTCATACAACCCAGATGCTGTCACAA
This sequence comes from Hemitrygon akajei, assembly GCF_048418815.1. Lineage (NCBI taxonomy): Eukaryota > Metazoa > Chordata > Chondrichthyes > Myliobatiformes > Dasyatidae > Hemitrygon > Hemitrygon akajei. Next base: position 1,533,416 of record NW_027331955.1, read on the forward strand.
ACGCAGAAATTTCTCTACCTCTGTCCGTCAATGGAACACACCAATACCCTTTCAACAGATCAATCTTTGTAAGAAATTTAGATTTTCCAACCTTATTGATGCAATCATCTACCCTAGGGTAGGACATTTGCCTTCCTTTTATCAGTGCAAAATCTAACACTACCATCAGGTTTGGGCACAATAACGCAGGGTGAGCTCCAATCTGATGCTGAAGGACTAATAATACCATTTTCCAGCATATATTCAATTCCTTGCTCAACTTATTTACACTTTTCTACGTTCATGCAATATTGGTGTTGTTTAATCGGTTTGGCTTGACCAATATCTACATCATGTATTGCGACCGTGGTTTGCTTGGGAACATCGGGAAATAAATCTTTAACCTTCAGAATTAATTTCTTCAGCTGTTGTTGTTGCTCTGGCTGCAGATGAGCCAACCTGTTATCAATATTTTCTGGAACAACCGAGTTCATTAGCTTAATGGGACCATGTTTTGCTTGTGAAAATTCTCAGACGAGTCAATTGTTTCATTCTCAGGGTTACCAGATTCATATGTTTTGACAACAACACACACAGATGGTGCCTGCTTGTCAAAATAAGACTTTATTATATTTATCTGCACCACCTGTGTTAGTTTACGTCAGTCGGGTGTTTTGATAACATAACTCACATTATTAATTTGAACGACTATTTCATACGGTCCATTGAGTTTCGCCTGATGTGGATTCGTCAACATTGGAGATAAGGTAAGCAACTTATCCCCCACCTGGTATTTTATTTCGCAAGCCCGCTTATCAAACAAACACTTATTTTGTTTTGAGAAATCTTTAAGTTTTGTCTCGCTAGACTACAGGCCTGGAGTAGTTCATTGTTGTACTTCAAAACTTAGTCTAACAAGTTAACATGCACATCCCCATCAATTCATTGTTCCTTTAACAAGGTCTAAGGTCCCCTCACACTATGACCAAATACAAATTCAAATGGACTAATGCCCAGTGATTCCTGTACCAACTCTCTTACTGCGAACAAAAGCAAATATATTCCTTCATGTCAGTCCTTTCCATTTTCAACACAGTATGTTTTTTTTTGGCGTGTGGGTGCGTGCGTCCGATGATGTATTTTTCAAGACTTTCCAAGGCACGGAGCGAGAGAGAGAGACAGTGTGGAACACATTGTGTCTTAATCATTGTTTTGAGGGCAGAATGAAATCTTTCTAGAATCCATCGTAATTCTGGATGGTACGCAGACAATGTAATTTGTTTCGCACCCAGTTAATCAACTACCTGCTGGAATAATCCAGATGTAAAATTACTTCATGTCAGACTGGATTTCTTTAGGCAAACCAAATAAAGTAAAAAACTCGGTAAGAGCCTTCGCCACAGTTTTAGCTTTAATATTTCTGAGAGGTTTTGCCTCTGGGAATCTGGATGCAATACACATAATAGTTAGCAGATACTGATGGCCAGATTTAGTCTTTGGCAATGGGCCAACACAATCCACTATAAATTTTGAAAAGGGTTCACCAAATGCAGTTGTACATAGACTGCAGTGGGGCACTGTGGAGATCTGATTAGGTTTACCAACAACTTGACCAATGTGACAGGTTCTGCAAAAGGTCACAACATCTTTCCTCAGATTAGGCCAGTAAAATTATTTCATAATCCTGTTTACAGTTTTATTCACTCCAAAATGGCCACCTGAGGGCAGAATGTCGGCCAAAGTTAAAATTTCAGTCCTATAAACTTTAGGAACTACACCTTGGTGAACAATTGCCCATTCCTCACTCGCTGGTATAGCAGGTGGCCTCCATGTCCTCATTATCGCTCAATCCTTGTGATAATACCCTACTGGCACTTTCTTAATTTCATCATCTGAGAAAGCTGTTTCTTTTAAAGCTTCAAACTTAGGGTTTTGGTTCTGTTCTGCGATAAACTCGGCTGCGTCGGCAGACATTTTAGCCATACTTCGAGTTCCTGTGCAGGAAGGATAAATGTTAAAATCCATCTGTTGGTCATCAGTGTTTGGGTTAGTTGTTAACTGCACTGCAGGAACAACTTTACCATCTCCCAGGTCATTCCCTAACAGCAAATTAACATCTTCCTCTGGTAAACTGGAGCATACTCCGATCTTAACATGTCCCGAAACCAACCCTGACTGTAAAGTTACCTTGTGCAATGGCACGGAAAACACGTCGCCTCAATGAATTTAATAAGATTTACCTCACCAGTGTTAGTCTCATCACCAAACTTTAGAACGCTGTCTGATATAAGTGACTGAGAAGCCCCAGTAAGTCGAAGAATTTTCACTGGTACCGGGGTTGACCCTTCCTTTACTAATACAAACCCATCTGACATAAAATGATCGAATCCCTTCTTAACTCGTTCAGACCTCTCAGACCTTAACTCAGCCTGAAACAGAATGTTCAGAACCCTGTGGGTTGATAGGTGCTTCAACATACTGAACACAGGCATTCGGGACTGACTCCTTTTCCTTTTTCTTCTTCAGGATGGAACAATTAGCCATCATATAACCAGCTTTCTTACAATAGTAACAAGTGAGACCAGAATATTTCTCCTTCAACTGCTTCCCTTCATCCTTACTCTTGTCACTATTCCAGCTTTAATTTCAGATTTACCCTGGTGATCCCTGCTACTATTTTGGAAGCTCTTATTCGGGATAATCTTAACCTTATGAGCAAAAACAAACTCATCTGCTATTCTATCAGACTCCTGAAAAGTGGCAGCATCCTTTTCATCTAAATAGGTCTTTATGTCATCAGGAATTCACCTTTTGAATCCTTCAATTAAAAGCAACACTTTAAAGCTGTTACAATCATCATTTATATTTTTATATGGGCACCGGCAGTCCAAACACACAAACTTCTCATAAGCAAGTTCCATATAAGTCTGTTTCACAGATTCCCTCAAATTTCCAAACTTTTGCCTGTATGATTCTGGGACCAACTCGTAAGCTTTGAGCACAGACTGTTTCACTAGGTCATAATCAGCTGCTTCATCAACTGTCAAAGCAGAATAGGCTTGCTGAGCCTTCCCCTTAATTACACTTCGTAAGAGAAAGAGCCAACCCTCTTTTGGCCACTTTAAACTTTGAGCAACCTTCTCAAAATGCTGAAAGTATATATCAACCTCTGCCTCGTCAAATGGAGGTACCGATTTAACTTCCTGACTGGCCTTAAACTTAACACTAGAGTCTAACTCTAGACCCCTTTGCTGCAATCTCTCTATCTTTTCCAGCTCAAACAGCCGCTGTCTTTCTGCTTCCTCCCTGTTTTTCTGCCTCCCTACCCTCAAACTGCCTCTGCCTTCCGCAGCCTCCATCTTTAATTTTTCTCACTTGTGCTGCAGCACAAGCTCATGAGGTTTACTTTAAGGAAACACCTCCAACTCCTCCACTTTAAACACTCCCTCAGATACATAATGTTCAGCTATTATCCTCTGCATCTGTGCCCTCCTCATTGTCAATTTCACCTTAGCAAGTTTTAACCTTCTAGCAAGACCCAACAACTCAACCCTAATGCCTCAGAGGTTGGCGCTTCCTGACATCTATCAACATCCATTGCTGCTGATTTTCCACACACAAATAAATCAAATGGACTTCCTCAATGAAATTGATAATTAATGACAATGCCCCAAAACTGTTAATATCTCGGACGCAGGCCCAATTTTGTTATGAATCATAACGCTTTAGAAACGTACCAGCAGCAACAGACTACACCTGGAGTCTGTTTTTGAAGTTAAAACAATCTTTATTAGAATATACTTATAACATAGTAACAAGCAAGATAAACAAAAGTGAACATTGTTATGTGTATATATATGTGTAAATATAACTCCAAAACTATTGAGCTCGGGAGAAACAAGACTTGGAGTCTTGAGATGGCAAAGTATGAAAGTTCAGTTCAACCATGGAATAGGTGATGAGAGAGATATTTGTAATCCAGCGTAAATGTTGAGAGAAGGCAATTGTGTTTAATACCACAGGTTTCATGGTGGTAAAACGAGACAACAGTTGCTGTAGATTTTATCTGTCTTCGTTCCAAATCCACATATGAATTATCACCGAAAGTGACTTGTCACAAGGGGTATCGTCTTCAAGTGAATTACCACACTACACCCAGGCAAGGGTTAACACATTAGTGGTCTTCACAGGATACCCCAAATCAGATCCACTCCTATGGATCAAATGAGGTGACATCCACGCATTCGATGTATGCTGAATCGATAATTAACCCACCCTTGTGGGCATAGGAAAGTTGTAATCAGTGACCCTTGGCCACTAGTTCCCTGGTTTCGATCCTATTTTCCCTCCTTCATCTCAGTCTGACTCTGAGTGTCTTTGCCCTCGGTTAAAACTAAACAAGCTGCGAGCGATGTAAACAAGCTGCAAGTCAGACTGATTCACCTTCTTAATCTCTCTCTCTCTTAAAATGACAGTCCACGGCAAACAAAACCTAGGGATTCATAACAGCTGACTGGTGTGCCAGTAGTTGGGATGACTCAGTGAATCCTTTCCCGCATTCTCAGCAGGTAAATGGGCTCTCTCCGGCATGAACTTGCTGATGTACCTTCAGATGCGATGATTTAGTGAATCCCTTCCCACATTCTGAGCAGAGGAATGGCCTCTCCCCAGTGTGAACTGATTGGTGTCTTTGTAGGTGGGATGCCAGTGAGAATCCCTTCCCACATTCTGAGCAGGTGAATGGCTTCTCCCCAGCGTGAACTCACTGGTGTATCTGTAGGGTGGATGACTCAGTGAATCCTTTCCCACATTCTGAGCAGGTGAACTGCTTTTCCCCCGTGTGAACTAACTGGTGTGCCAGTAATTGGGATGACCGAGTGAATCACTTCCCACACTCTGAGCAGGTGAAGGCCTCTCTCCAGTGTGAACTCGCTGGTAACTCTGTAGGTGAGATGAATGAGTGAATAACTTCCTGCAGACTGAGCAGCTGAATGGCCTCTCTCCAGTGTGAATTCGCTGATGACTCTGCAGATTGGATGACCGAGTGAATCCTTTCCCACAGATTGAGCAAGTGAACGGCTTTTCCCCAATGTGAACTCACTGGTGTGCCATTAGGTCAGATGACTCAGTGCATTCTTTCCCAGAAATTCAGCAGATGACAACCTCTGCCCGGTGTGAACTGACTGGAGTGTCCACAGGTGGGAAGACTGACTGAATCATTTCTCACACACAGAACAGGTGAATGGCCTTGCCCAGTGTGAACTTACCTTCAGTTGAGATGACCGATTGAATCCATTCCCACTGTCTGAGCAGGTGAACGGCCTTTTTCCTGTGTAAAATGACGGGCATGCCAGTTGGTCAAGTGCCCGAGTGATTCCCTCCCCACAGTCTGAGCAGGAAGGATGGTCGATTGAATCCCTTGCTCCACTTTTTAGACTTCTAGACAGAGACAGCAAAACTGGCATGCCGTGTTTGAGATCCCTGGAGAGAAATTCCTTCTCATTTTTAACCTGTAAAAAGATTTACAAAATACATCAATGGGTGTAGGACAACATTTCAAATGAGATTACTTGAGTTGCCAAGGTTTGATCATCCAATTTACTATCTCATTTTGAATGCTGAGTGACTGAACCTTCTTGACCAAACTCCCTTAGGGAGTTTGTCAGGTGCCTTGCTAAAGTCCATGTAGACAACATCCACTGCCTTGACCTCCCCATCTATTTTGTTTCCTCATATGGATTACCAATCTGATCTTGCAGAGGATTAATTTTTTCCCATGTAATATTTTTTGCTCTTAACATAGCTGCAGATTCCCTGAGGATTCCCCTTCACCTTGTCTGCTGGGGCAACCTCATGCCTTCTTTTATTTCTTTCATAAGTTTTCACTTGAATTTCCTGTATTTCATAAGGACCCCATTTGTTCCTATCTGCCTGTACCTGGTATGCACCTCCTTTTTATTGATCTGGGAGAGGAAAGCCAAAGGGATGATAGAGCTGCATGCTGGGAGGTGGGGGTAAGGGGGGGGGCGTGGTTAAAAGAAAGTTGCAGGGGGAATGGGAGCCCGAATAACTGAACAGAGAGTGGAGTGTTTGTGGAGATAGTTGTTGTTCAGTCCTCAAAGTCAGGAATGAAAAAGTTGAGCATGATGCAGTAAATATGCTGAGCCCTGTATATTTCAATACAACGAGCATTGTAGGAAAGGTGGATGTGTTCAGGGTATGGATCAACAGCTGGAATTAATATACTAGAATCTAGCAACTGTGGATTGGGACAGTCTGCTTTATGGCAAAGGTATAGGCAGACAGAATCTTATGGAGTATAAGAAATGCAAGAGAACACATAAGAAATAAACCAGTATGGCTAAAAGAAGGAATAAGGTTGCCCTCACAGAAAAGGTGAAGGATAATTCTCTGAGATTCTAGTGATAGATTAAGAGCAAAGGGATTGCAAGGCACAAAGTTGGTCCTCTGGAAGACCGGAATGGCAATCCACGTGTGGAACCAAAGCAGAAGGGGGAGATCTTAATTCTTAAATATTTTTTCATCTCTGTTTACTCAGGAGATGGACAAAGAGTCTATGGGAGTGTGGAAAATGGCATTAAAATCGTGGACCCTGTACAGATTAAAGAAGAGTAGTTACTTCACTGTTCAAAATAGAAGATAGAAATCTACAGCATATTCCAGGCCATTCAGCCGAAAATGTTGTGCCAACCATGTAACCTACTCTAGTAACTGCCTAGAATTTCCCTAGCACACAGCCCTCTGTTTTTCTAAGCTTTTCTAATAGGCTGTTAAAAGACCCCATTGTATCTGCCTGGAACACCGCTGCTGGCAGTGCATTTCACACACGTGTAAAAATCTTACCCATGACATCCCTCAGTATCTATTTCCAAGCACCTTAAAACTATGCCCCCTCGTGTTAGCCATTTCAACCCTGAGAAAAAACCTCTGGCTATCCACAAGATCAATGCCTCTCATCATCTTATACACCTAAAAAAGGCTCTAAACATAAAGAAGGAAATTATACATTGGATTGGAGATTTGTTATAAGTATAGAAGATTATGAGAGTATAGATAGGCTAAATGCAAGCAGCTTTTTCCACTGAGGTTGGCTGGGACTACAACCACAGGTCATGGGTAAGTGGGGAAGGTGAATATTTAATGGGAACATTTGGAAAAGCTCTTTACTGAAATGGTTGTGAAAGTGTGGAATGAGATGCCAGCACAAGTGGTGAATATGAGCTCGGTTTTACCATTTACAAGAAGTTTGGATGGGAGCCTGGATGGTAGGGGTATGAAGGGCGATGGTCCCAGTGCAGGTGGTTGCATTAGACAGCTTAAATGTTTTTTTCAGCATTGACTAGATGGGCCAAATAGCCCATTTCCGTACTGAACTTCTCCATGTTTCTATGACAGAGAAGCTGGCCAAACTTGTTTGGAAGGGAAAGGTAGGAGTGACAACGGAGCAACAATGGCTGGAGTTTCTGGGAGTAATTCGGGAGCTGAGTGATTCCACAGAAGTGGAAATATTAGAAAGACAGGAGGACACAACCGTGGCTAAAATGAGAAGCCAAAGCCAACATAAAGCCAACATAGAGGGCACATAATAGAGCAAAAACTTTTAGCAACCAACGGCAGACAACTAAAAAAACTCAGATGAGCTCAGTGCGTGGAATCCTGATATTGTAGTCATTAATGGGTCTTGGTAGCACCTAACAGTCTGAGGGATTTAGAGGAACAAAATATCTGGGGCCTCGATATCTCTGAAAACCAAGGTTCCCTGCACCAGTTATCACTCAACTTTTATTTTGGCAGGCACATACAAACTCTACACCCTCAAAATTTCACTTCTGAAGGCCTTCCACTTACAAGTACTCTGTTGCCAGGGGACAGCCTGTCCCAAACCACACTTGTTAGATCCTTTCTCATACCATCAAAATTGACCTTTCTCCAATTTAGCATCTCATCCTGTGCTCCAGACCTCTCTTTTTCCAACTTTATTTTGAATCTCATGGCATTATGATCACTAAATTCTGTCACCAGCCTTGGATCATTTCCTAACAGCTTATTGCACACTTCTACATCGGGAATTTTACATACTGATTAAAGGCACATTTGACAAACTTTACCCCATCTAGTCCTTTTACAGTATGGGAGTCCCAGTCAATATATGTAAAGTTAAAACCACTTACTGAATAAACCTAAGTTTATTGACATGGTCTACAATCTCTCTACGAATTTGTTTCTCTAAATCCCTCGGACTGTTGGGTGTAAACAAGTCCCAATAATGACTACAATATCAGAATTCCCTGTCCTGAGCTCATCTGGCTTTCCTAAGATGCTTCTTGCATTGTGATATACACAGCTCAGCACATTCATCGCACCATGCTCAACCATTTGATTGCTGACTCTGTCTGAGGTCTGAACAACATCTGACTGGTGTCAAGAAAAGAAACTCTCCCACATTATCATAAAAACAAAGGAGCTGATTGTGGACTACAGGAGGAATGGAGACAGACTAACCCCTATTAACATTAATCAATCTGTCGTTAAGAAGGTGAAGAGCTTTAAGTTCCTTGGTATAAACACCACCGAGGATCTCACATGGTGCCCTGACGAAGGGTGTCGGCCAGAAACGTCGACAGTGCTTCCCCCTGTAGATGCTACCTGGCCTGCTGTGTTCCACCAGCATTTTGTGTGTGTTGCTTGAATTGCCAGCATCTGCAGATTTCCTCGTGTGTACGTACCGGCTGTGTAGTGAAAAAAGCACAACAGCACCTCTTTCACCTCAGACAGCTGAAGAAGTTTGGGATGGGGTCCCAAATACTAAGAACTTTCTACAGGAATGTAATTGAGAGCATCCTGACTGGCTGCATCACTGCCTGGTATGGGAACTGTACTTCCTTTAATTGCAGGAACCTGCACAGAGTGGTGCGGACAGGCCAGCACATCTGTAGATGTGACCTTCCCACTATTCAGGACATTTACAGAGACAGGTGTGTAAAAAGGGCCCAAAGGATATTGGGGACCAATTCCACCACAACCACAAACTGTTCCTGCTGCTACCATCCAGGAAACAGTACCACAGCAAAAGGACCAACAGGCTCCTGGACATCATCTTTTACCAGGCCATCAGACTGATTAATTCCTGCTGATACAGTTGCATTTGTATGTTATATTAACTGTCATATGTACAAACTATTTATCATAAATGCTATATTTTACACATTGCAAATTTAGACGGAGACATAATGTATAGGGAGGATCGATATAATAAAGTCAATTCAATTCAATTCACCCTCTCCACTATCTGTTCTGTCATTCTGGCACCCATTCCCCCTACAACTTATTTTAACCACATTACCCCTCACCCCGCCCTACCACTAGCAACCATTACCACTAGGATATTAGTCCCCTCTTGTTCTGTTCCCCTAACTATCGAATCCCCTATCACCCCTTTGACTTTCCTCTGCCAGGTAATCCCCCCCAACAGTTTCTAAAGTGGTCCACCTGTTGTTGTTGGGGATGACCGCAAGAGTACTCTGCAATGGCTATTTACCCTCATTCCCCTTCCTGACTCTCATCCCGTTTCCTGTGTCCTGCACCTTGGGTGTAACTCACCTCTCTTCATGTCATATTCATCACCCCCTCCAACTCCTGGATGATCCAGAATTCATCCATTTCTAGCTCCAACTCCTTAAATTGCAGCTGGACACACATCTTGTAGGTGAGGGCATCAGGGACACTGGATGTCTCCCCACCCTCCCACCAGTGTCCCCTCTAATTTGTAATGACCAGTGTGCACATAAACCATGTACTGTGCATTCTTTCACCCAGTGACGACATGTGCACAGTGAGTTTTATCTGGAGAGGTAGGAACTTGGATCTCCTTTGGGTTCGTTCGAGTTCATCTGCACTCTCACAGAACCTATGTAGCAGGCCTGTAATGGGTAATGAAGGATTTGCACATTGCCTATATGTGGTTTGCCTGCTAAATTACACTTTAAAAAGACAGATTTCCAAATATCACTCCACTTCTTCCCACTTGTAAATTCTCCAGCAACGTTTGCATCGCCACAATACACACATCAGTTTCTGTATTGTACATAAATATTTCCCCTGAAGCCTCCCCCAATGACTGACAGTGGTGAACTCAGTGATGGCAATGCCAATGAATATGAAGGGAAGGGCAGTAGTCTGTCTCATTGGAGTCTGGCACATTTGCGATGTGAAAGCTACTTGTTGGTCAAGGACAAAGGTTTTTGATGTCATTATCTTCCCAGAGAGAATGGGTCAAACCATGTCGTCACGGGCAGAAAAGTCCAGAACAAACGGAGGTAGCTCAAGCAACACACACAAAATGCCGGAGGAACTCAGCAGGCCAGGCAGCATCTAGGGAAAAGTGTACTAATGCTGAGTTTCTGGTGATTTTCTCAACTGGTTATGTAAAAGACCCGAATTTGTTCCCTTTCTCCGAGTTCCTAATCCTTGCATTTAGATAGCTGGAGCTCAGCTCTGTCTGAGAGATCCATCGGTTCCCATTCCCTCATCAGTCGGTGTACGGATCGTGGGGCTGAGAGACAGGGAGGTGAGCAGGACCGTCCCGGGACTGCGGGGTACAGTGTCGGAAGGTCACAGCAATTGTCCCTCAGTCGGTGTTTAGGACCGTCGCCCGGAGATAATCACCTGACTGAGTCCGATGCAGAAGCCGTGCTCCCGAGGCCTTTGGTGAACTGCGCGCGTGCGTGATATTCGCAAACGTCATCAATCTTGACGCCTGCGCATGTGATCGATGCTTCAGCGCCGGCGAAATTTTTAATGCAGGGCATTATCGGTAATCAAGGTGCCGTTAAAAGTTTCTGCAAGCTCCGTTCCATCTCCAAACCTCAGGTTTTTTTTGTATATAGAAAACTCAGGAGCTGTTTTAACGCAGAAAGCGGCTCCCATAAACAATATACTCACTATCAAAGTCAATCTAATGCCCAAGTCCAATCCACAAAGGCAGATATAAAACACAGGAGATTCTGCAGTTGCTGGAAATACAGAGACGCACACACACACAATGGTGGAGGAACTCTGCAGTTCAGGCAGCAACTAAGCAGAGGATTACAAAAACAGCAAAGGGAAAAACAGAGAGCTGAGAATACTCTGCCGCCGACCCGAGGGTGCGGCAAATCCCGTACCACCATGGCCGGCATCTGACGGCCCAGTCCTGCCCGGAATGTCCACTGGAATTCTGAATAAAGGACAGAATCCAAAATATCCCTGGTTCCTCCGGACCACATCCCTCCCATACAAGTGAAATGATCCTCGGTGGTGAGGGGCGGAGGGAGAGGCATGTGTGGCTTCCGATTCGGGGCCAAGTAGGGACAACGTAAAAGTTTAAATCCCCATACATGTAAGGCGGGATGAATTTTTAGAGAACGGGGAACATGTGATGTGTATGTTGCCGGGGCAGTTTCCCTCATGACTTTAGAGAGACGGATAAAGCGAGGGGCTAGTTTCCGCCATTCCACTTTGAGTGGACGATCTTTACTTGAACAGAGACCCGCTTGTCAATATTGAAAGAAGGGCCAAGCCGCCTGTGTCTGTTGGCCTTGGCCCGCAGCCCGGCTGAACTTCCTTTCCGAGTCTCTGTCCTTGAGACACCTTTGAACAAATTACTCGGCGGAGGGGACCCCGACATCTAATTCCTGATCAGGAGACTGAGCGGGCAGAAACTCAATTTGACATTCGAATAGGGTCATAGCCAGCGGTGAATGCTGAAGGGTATTGTGGGCGGACTCGGCCCGGATTAAATGGTCACTCCAAGAGGACAGATTCCCGGACAGAAGGCAGAGAAGGGCTCGCTCCAGGTCCGGGTCCGTCCTCTCAGCCTGCCCATTAGTCTGAGGGTGGAACACCCACTGGCACAAGCTGATGGGGAGGATCAGAGACATTGCCGGGTGTCGGTGGCGAAGAAGAAGATTCAGAAGTAGGGTTCAGTGAGGTGGTGTGTGGTCTTTGGATGTGTGTAAAACGTGTGCGGTGGGTGTCGGTGATTTCAATGCGAAGGGCCTGTGCTGATGGAATGGACTCGGGGGGTTTCTGTGTAGGAGGACTGGGCTCATTCGGACAGGGTATTGGGGGAGACGTGTGTGTATTGGGAGGTGTGTTTAATGAGCAGGCGAGCTGAGGGGGAATGGTCTCTGGTGGAGGGATGTGGGTACAGCCTGTACAAAAGGCGCTGGGTGATTGGAATAGGTTAGAGGAGGAGTTATGGTGTCTGTGGGGGCTAAGCGATCCCGATGGTCAGTATCTGTAGCTACTTGGAGAGACGCGTAGTCAGTGAGTGAGTGTCGTGGAAGAGGCGTGTTTCATTATCGGGAGTCACTATCTTCAGTATTTTATTTCATCTGCTATATTTCCCATTAACCTTCCTAGTCTATATCACGGTTATGTTCTCCCAAAGTTTTCCCGCTCTCCATTAGTGATCATAAAAATTTGCAAATGCTACTGACATCTGAGGAAGTCCAGTGTGAATCCTTCACCGGTCCGGAGAAACAGCAACATTTCAGGGCTTGATTCTACGGAGTCGCGCTCCCCGTTATTGCACGTTATCAAATCTCCATTGCAACCCGATTATCCAGCAGCTTTTGGGAGTCAGTAACTGCCCCGTTGCATTAGCTTGCGCATCTTCTGCTTCACTGAAGGGTTCTTCCGTGTAACTAAGAAGCGATTATTTTTAACAACTTCGTTCTAACATATATCTCAATTGTCCGCGTGAATGCAAATTGAGCCCCTTCCCTGCATCTCCATCCTCTGTGTGGAATGTGTTTTGATTCCCGGTTAGATTCTTCGAGACACATTCACTGTATTCTTCCGGTACCCACCGTCCACAGTCCTTACTCCGGCTCTGACTCTGCCTTCCAAATTCTCATATCATCCCGGCAGATGCTCCACATCTTCTTTCTTCTAAGGATAATTTATTGTCAGTTCTACTCTCCAAATCGTCCATATAACTGAAAGCCAACGTACTTAGCATTTGACTGCTCTTCAAACCTCAATATCATCCTGGCAGATTCCATCACAACCTCCCGTCTTCCAAGGATAATCTCACCCCTCTCTGCAAATCACCCGTATCACTGATAGCAAACACTCTTAGCAATTATGTTGCAAGTTTATCGTTTGATTGTCATGATAAGAAGACAACATAAATAATAAAAAAAATACTGTGATTGACCTTACTAAAGCAAAATGGCCCGACACACATTAGTCCGACTGAAGATAATGTCAAAGGTGAAAACCAGGCAGCTTCATAACAATAAATGACTCGTGACTGCCCCCTTCAGGAATGGTTGGAGTAACGCATGCCCTTTCGTCCAATTCATTTCATGTTTTATTCCTCAGTAGACCAGCAAGAGCTTCCGGCCCGGAACGTCGACTCTACTCTTTCCCATAGATGCTGTCTGGCCTGCTGAGTTCCTCCAGAATTTTGTGTGTGGAACCTGTAATTCGACAAGAAGTGCATCAGCTGCACGAACTTCCTTCTAAAACCTTCCCTGCACGGAATATAAACATCTAGAAATCGCCATTGACCGCGGTATTCGTGAAATCTGGTGGAAATGATTTCCCGTCATATAGTCAGCATTGAGCATGGGGAATGCATTCATAGCCTAAGAACGTTAGCGTCCGGCCTGTTCCTGAGCAAAAACAACGAGACCGCTCTCACTGCCGACTGACATGTACAAGCAATTTATTCCGTTCATTTACAATTGATATTTGTGGTTGTTGCCGACTGTGTCAGCGACCCTGCACCACGCGATAGGGGAAATGTGTGAAGGGGTTAAACGATGGCTTTGGAGAGCGAGGGGCTGGAAACGGAACTGCAGGAGAGCGAGCAACTCCGGAAAATTTGGATTTAACTCATTTCCTCTGTCCACAATGCCGGTTATGACGTCAGATCTCCATTGCTATTAATTATTCTTCTACATTCTTCAAGTTTTATCTTTCGTCCGTTTTAATCTCGGAAAACACTGAAATGAAATGAGTTTACATTTATTGGAATCGCACTGACACTCCCTAATTCCAAACACTACACCTACGGATAAACTCACAGAGCGGGGCTGCATCACCACTGAACGATCATTTGCTCTAATTGTGTAACATTGAATGCGCTTTCTTCACTGAAAGACATTTAACCCCACTGGGCCGTTACACAGCACCATAATCGATTGTGTTCGGCTTATTTTACCGTCTGATCATGCAGGTAGAATCAGAAAAGGAGACCCAGCATCTTCGAGTAGCTTCGGCATTTCAGAATTATTTTCCTAAGCAATGAAAACACGGGGTCACTCAGGTCAGGAACGAAATACGCAAAGGAATAGGTCTGAATTTTAAATCAGTAATCAGACTCTGCCGGTACCTGCGAGTAGAAGTGAATTCAGGATTTTGCTGCATATCAAGTTTAAAACATTCTAATGGGGATCACTGAACTGAACATACGGCAACTCCACCTTTTCTGAAAATTTTCCTCGGAAAAAGTTACGGGAAACAAAGCGGCACGACCTGTGCAGGAATTTCGAGACAATTCTGATGTTTCAGTGATTAGAAACGACTTCTCATTGACCTAACGCTTTATCAGTGATACACCAAATCGGATTGCGTAGTATGTTTCCAGAAATCCCGAATCAGACGAAGGAGCAATTTCAATGGCGGGGACTCGATCGAGATATGAAGTCGCTCCGCTGATTGGGACGTTTCTCCGGAGAGTGTCTTTAAATGCTGCAAACCGGGCAGAGATCAAAATCAGCACGTCAGCTTTATATTGAGTTAATCCCGGGTAGGTAGAGTCAAACATAGTTAATTGAACGCTCTTAATTAGATAATCTGTACTGTTCGTGCTTATTTTAATATACCGGCTGCCAACGTGTCAGTGGGACAAGGACAGACTCTGAATTTCCAGACGTATCGCGCTCTTTTGAAATTGGAGAATGATGACGAATATATTCAGTCCCGCAGGAAAACCGGACAGAAAGTCGCCAGATGATTCTGACTTTGAACTTGCATTTTAAAATCTAAGAACAGGCGTTGAAGGCTTGAGAAACCGGTGTGATGTGTCTTTGAATCAGAATAAATTTAATAAGACCATAAGACCCTTGAAAAGTATTAGACATTCGGCCAGTCGAATCCGCTCCGCCATTCCGTTATGGTTGATTTATAGTTATTTTTCTGCCTTCGCGCCCCTAACCTTTGACGCCCTGATTAACTAAGAAGCTATAAAACTCTGCCTTAAATCCATCCAGTGTCTTGACCTGCACCGCCGACTGTGCCAATCGATTCACAGATTTACCGTGCGTGGCTAAAGGAAAAAAATCCTCATCCGTGTTATAAATTGACGTCTCTCAATTCTGTATCCTCCCCTCCTAATCTCCCCCACTACTGGAAAATGCCCTTTCAACTCCATTCTATCGAGGCATTGCAACATTCGAAATGTTTCAATCAGATCCCGCCTCATTCTTCTGAACCCCCGCGAATACAGACTCGGAGCCATCAATTCACAGGAATTGTTTACAACCCATTTGCGTGCGACACATGACACTGCAAAGAGGTCACAGTTCAATATCATCACAGTCCAACAGCCCTGGGAAACAATGAAACCCGGAATATATAAAGCAGGACATTAGCTTGAATGATCAGGGCAGTAATGGCTCGAACTCAATGTGAATGTATACATTTTAGAATTAGTGTAAGGAACAAAGCGTAAGGTCTTTAAACTTGCTTCTGATCGTTCCCCATGTTCGACATCATGACTGTGAAGGGCCGGTGCTGCAAATCTACTATAGCAAGGATAACCTGTATTTACTGCATGGAAATACTGTCAGGCCAATGGGAAATGTGTCCCGATGTGTTGTCAAATTACAGCGAAGTTGGGCCGAAGCAAAATGATTTCTCATTCATACTGTGGGCTTCGACTTGTGCCGAAACTAGAGAGCTTCAGCCAGACAGAGAAAGAAAAAAAAACAATCACCCTGCAGAAATAAATTTAGCGAAAACACCGAACAAGAGAGAGAGAGAATGAACGTTGGGTGTCCGGTTCGGCAGCCACGACCAGCACTCTGCAAACGTTTAGGTAATACACACCTCGAGAATGGATATATGTGTTTTCAATATTAGATACCCGGTATTAGATACCCGGGTGATTTAATCTGCAAAGGAACATACATTGCTACGGGAGGGATGTAATCAAACGCCGTTATCAATAACGGGAAAGGAGAGTCTGAATGAAAGGCGATGCAGTCCTGCTGGGAAGAAATGTAATCACTGAGAATAACGATATCAGGGAGTTCAATTTATTACCATCCCTGTGGATCAGGTGTGGGATTACTTCCGATATTGGAACATTATTTGACGCGTTCATCTGAGCGGTACAGACTTCTAAAAAAATTCAAAGCTGAGGTAATGGGGGAGAGCAGAAGAGCTTTCACCTGCTCTCTGAATCTGGTCTGGGTCACTCCGTAGATAAATGTATTTGTGCAGCTGCTGAAATTCTGAATCAAAGAACCCCAAAACTGTGCCTGAAAAAGCCAGATTGACATTTCCAGGTCGGTGTAGAGGCATCGCATGAGAATGAAGACCAGAGTGGTTGTCGCCCAACAGGGAAGGAAACTCGCCGACAGGCTGAAGAGCTGAATGATGGATTGTCTCCGACTCTCCATCTCCGGATCCCCCTGTTTCCCGCAATTTCCCCGTCCCTTCAGTCCCCTGCGGACTCTGCTCGCAGCCAGTATCTGTCTGACGGTCAGACCATTGAGGGTCAAAATGAGGAAGAAAGGAAGTAGCGGATTCAGCAGACGGTCCACCCAATAAAACCCCTCAAACGATCCCGAGAAAAGAAGTACGGACCTATCGAAACAGACCCAGATACCCCTCACCAACAACGCCTTCCATGTATATGACATAAAATGGTATGTTTTTTAAACAGAAACCGATAGATGCTGCGCCAATCACTCTACCCGCAGTTTTGGGGATGCAGTAATTTGTTTTATATTGAGCGGAGCAAATGGCCACAAAGTGATCGAAATTGAAAGCGACAGTAAACCACACGGAACAGTCAACGGCCACGTGACACAGGACGTAGTGGGCAAGGCAGAACGGAGCGTTGTCCAGGAATCTGTGAAGTCTGTTTGCTTGACCCATTTGGTAGAACAGGACTTCGATAATCACCACCATTAGATCCGCCGCAGCCATCGCCACCAGGGAACGTGTGACACATTTGGAGAGACCGCAGTTTCCTCGGCTGAGAATGATGATTGCCACAAGGTTAACTACAGTGAGACAAAAAAGACCAAAAATAAGAATAAAGAAATGCAAACGTATTCTTTGTAGAAACACAGCCGTCAATTGGTCTCTTGAAATTAAATCTCTGCTGGACATTAGCAGTGGAAGTAAAAAGATACTTTGTTTGAGCACCTGACCGCAGCATAAAGCGTTTTACAGGAGCGCATGCTCACATTAATCTCTTCAAGTTCACCGATGCAGCAGCGATGAGCGGAGTCCAGGAATGATAGAGCACAGTAACGGGTCCTTCGGCCCAATATCTCCATGCTGACCGACATGGTCATCTGATGCCGTTGTCCGTGATTGGGTCAGATTCGTCAAACTGTCCATGTGTACTTTAAATATTGTTAACGACTCTGTTTCTCCCATTTCCTTTCTCAGGCTGTTCAATACACAGAGCAGGTTCTATGTGAGGAAACGTCGCTCGTAATCCAGCTACATTTCTGCCCTCAATAAAATGCCCCTCGGCCGAACCTCTCCCTGTAACTCAACCCCGAGAGTCCCTGCAGCATCTCTGTGAATACTGTCTGCACTCTTTTCAGCGGACTTCTGCCTTTCCTATAACAGGGCGACCCCTCAATAAAATGCCCCTCGGCCGAACCTCTCCCTGTAACTCAACCCCGAGAGTCCCTGCAGCATCTTTGTGAATACTGTCTGCACTCTTTTCAGCGGACTTCTGCCTTTCCTATAACAGGGCGACCAAGACTGTTCACAGAACTCCAAGCGCGGTATCTCCAAGGAGAGGGGGAGTGTAATTGAAGTGCGCATCTACGCTTCTTTCCGAAAGTCTGAGTTACTATCCGATTGCAGGGTCAGATTCTGAAAACAAGATCTTGCACCGCAGCCACCTTCCCTCTGTTTTATTTTACTGCTTCGGGGACAAACCATTGCTCTGAGCAGAACATCGTTACACGGTCTTAAAAGTGCTCGGCACTTGTAATGTTTTTTTTAAATCTGTAATATTCAAGTCAAACGATGACAAAACATAACACACAACACACATAAACACTGTCAGACAGTCACAATTGACAGGGAGGATGCAACAGTGAAATGTTCTGACGGGACGGCGTTGGTAGTTGGTAGTTCCATTCTGTTTTTATTGTGACCATTTTTGACAGTGTTGTAACATGAAGCAATGTAAATACAAGTACGCTGAACTTACAATTTTTCAATGTAAATGTGGTACCTTTAGAGTTTAGCACATTTATGGATTATATTCATTAATACAGTTAATTTCAGAGAATTTCATAATTATATTACCAAAGATTTCGAAAGATTTTTAGCATAATTTCAAAATGATGTTAACATGGTGTAAAAGAAATTCCAACTGCTTGTCCACAAATGCCATGTTCGCGGGGGAGTCTCAATTATGGCGAGGCTGTGCACCCGCGCATCTTAGAGGGAACGGTGCTGACACCAAGGAACACAGATAAGAATTTGGTGACGGGAAAAAATATGGGAATTGTCGAAGAATAGAAAGTAGAACGGCCATTAAATGAACAGTGTCTGGAGGAATAGAAGTGGAATAGATGAGTTTACTTTCAGAAAGAGGGAAGAGAATTTTTTTTTTAGTAGAAATTGGTAAAGCAGTTCCAGTGACAAGTATGCATGAACCAGGTTAAAACAACAACAAGGCAGGAGGTTGAGAGGAACGGAACAACATTTTTAGGATTTTTAATGAACACCGATTAAAATCACATCAGCAGTAACTGAGGGCGGCGTGAGGTCTGTGCTTCCGTATAAACAATCAAAAAGTACTTACCCGGGATGCCGACAGTTACAATGACTGTGTAACAAATAGCACTCTCTAGAAACATTGTTAATCCAAGGCTGTTCCGTTTGGAATGTTCCCAATTTCTAAATTTCATAAAAGTTGTAAGTAGCCAGTAAATGAACTCAAACAGTTATAACAACGCCCAGAGAGCAAATTTCCTTTGCGCCAACTGGGTAAAACTCTTCACGGATCACACGTTGTTGAGAGCCCACCGCGTCTGGATGTTTCCGTCCTCAATGTAGCTGAAGCTCAGAATGACGTACTTTTATAGAGCAATCGGTCACCAATAATGAAAACAACTTGTACAGTGACTGGTGCTAATTACCGCTAGTTAGCAAAAATATCTCTGCTCTGACGAACCGTAATGCCATTGGGGAAATAACACGCCTGATTTCATTGAACTGAACGCAACACCTGTCATGAAGCCTCAAGAGACGGTCGATGCTGGGATGGCAACACCAGATGCGATGTTGTCAAACTACTCCGTGTAATGACAGGACATTATCTGCGCATCGCTGGTGACGACAGTAGTCTGTAATCCTGTGGGTTTGTCCACCTCATCAGCGCTGATTCCACTCTCACATTGCGAGTGGAGTCTCTGTCTTGTCACATCGCCGTGATGACGCACCTTTCATGTGATTCACTGCACTTTGCTTGTGGGGATTTATTTTTTACTGGACATTAACATGAATGATTTCTGGCGCAAACCCTCACTGTTTGCACTGTTACCGGAGTCAGTCGCAAACACAGATGTTGGCAAGTATGCGGCGCGAAATGCAAATCAATGATCCCAGCATTACAGACATTGTCCGCTGCTGTACCAGACAGAGGAAAACAGAAAACATTCTGTCAACATCGGTTTTTATGCAAATAAGTACCAGTAACGATATTACAGAGGCACCAGATGATTTTGGAAGTTAGATTTCAGAAAGAAATTAATTCAGGGAAAAAGTACATATTGAGGTGCTAAACAGAGATGAACTGCGCAGTGGAACATCAATACGCGTGCACAGCGAAGTATCAGGATATAGAAATAGAGCTGTTCCTGAAACACGCTGTTCTCGTGTTTAGACAGAGAAATATGGAGAAGCAGGGGACAGGGGTTTTTTGACATTTCATGAAACATAATTTACAACAGGCCAATTGCGTCACTTCCGCTACAGCACATCAGGAACAGAGTGACGGTCCAAGGAGAGACGCATTGGAAAGAACGCAGCATTATGAACAGCATCAGTAACTGAGCTTTCGGGCGTGCAGTGGCTTCAGATTAGAGCGCCGCAAATATCTGAGTGCCGGGGAATGCGGATTGATGGTAAATCAGGGAGGATTCTGGCAGTAACTGTCGAACCCCTTTCTATGTGCATGAGAATAAAATTCTGCGTCAATTCAGCTACCGGACGTTAGGAACATCCGGGGAGACGCTTTCGAAAGAAAGCAACATTCTGAAACCAGCATCAATAACTGAGATTTTGGCCGTACAGTGGTTTGGAATTACAGCTGTTTCTATATCTGAGTGCCGGGGAAAGGGGATTAATGGTATATCAGGGAGCCTTCTGGCACTAACTGTCGAACCCCTTTGTATGTGCATGAGAATGAAATGGTTAATTGTGTGCAGCACTCTCCTCCTCGAGGACAGGTATACTATGGATTCAATGAATGCGAAGATAAGGTGCCTCCACCCAAAAGGTCATCTGTCCATATTCCTCAGCTGACACTGTCCACATAACAAGTTCCTCCAGCATCGTGCAGGTTCCTCATAGATTCTTTTACAGGAGTTTCTCAGCTTGTTCAAGGCCATGTCAGGAGCCGCCGAATTCAAAAGTTAATTCCAAGTAGCTTTGTGGAATAAAATGTTGTTTTGCCCATTCATTGCTTAATTCATTGGCTAGAATTGCACAAAAATGCGGTAATTATTTCTGCCTACAGCAGACTATGAGAGAAATGGTTAGTGTCCCATACTGATGCCACGCCACACCCAGACTGATGGAAGTACCCTTACCCCGCTGGGGAACATCCCGCAGTTGTATTCGGTAACCGAGTCACAAAGCACAGAATCATGGAGAAGTCCGGCACGGAAACGGGCTGCTCTGCTCATCCGGCAGTGCGGAACTGATCCTCTCCCTAGTCCCGGGGACATTGCACCTGGGCCATGCCGTCCATTCATGTCGGATCCAGTTTCCTCTTCAATGTTGAAATCGGTCCTGCATCCGCCATTTCCGTTGGAAGCCCGTTCCACACTCTCGCTGCCTCAAGAAGATGTCTCGCCGCATATTGCCCGGATATATTTCACCTTTCACCCGTAGCTCACTACTCTCGTCAAACCTCAGTGAAATACGCCTGCTTATGTTTACGCTATCCATACACTCCATAAACTGGAACTTCTCTTCCAAAACTTTCCCTCTTCCTCCAACGCTTGAGGGAACCCGAACCTATTCCTAACCGACTTAATCTTTAGCTCTAACTCCGGCCCTCCAGTCCCGGCATCATCCTTCTAACTTCTCTATGCACATTGATGTCGTCCATGCAAGTACGTGTCTAGAACACACATTCAATACTCGATATAGGACATTGCCAACGCCTTATACAACTTCAACATAGCATCACAGCTCCTGTACACATTACTCTGCCTGTGAAGCCACTTTCAGGGAATTATGAATCGGTCTTCCCGGTCTCTCTGTTATACCACACTACTCAATGCCCTACTTTTTACTGCGTAAGACCTACCACGGTTTGTCTCTCCACCCCCCCCCCCCAAACTGATACACCACACATTTACCTGTATTCAAGACCATTAGCTGCTCTTGCTGTTTACTGCTCATCCAATATTTGTGTCATTTTCAAATCTGCAGATTCAGTTTATCATCTCATGAGTCAGATCACTCATACATATGACACACAACAATGGACCCAGTGCAACACCTGCGGTACACCAGTAACTACAGGACCAGTTAGAGAGGCCACCGTCTCCCACCACTCTCTGGATTCTGTGTCGAAGACAGGGGTTCCCATTGTTTTTATTGCATGGAGTTCTTTCACCATCGTGCCGGTCGCTCATAGATTCAGTCACCGGAGTTTCTGAGCTTTCTCAAGGCCAGATCAAGAGTCGCCAAATTCAGAGGTTAAATCCAAGTTGCTTTTTGGAATATAATATGTTGTTTTGCCAAATCATTGCTTAAGACTGACTAGAATTACACAAAAGTGCGGTAATTATTTCTGCCTACAGCAGACTATGAGAGAAATGGTCAGTGGTCCCATATCGATGCCTCGCCACACCCAGCCTGACGGGAGTACCCATACCCCGCTGGAGAACATCCCGCAGTGGCATTTGGTCACAGAGTCATCGAGCAGTACGGCACTGAAACAGGCTCTTCTGCTCATCCTCCAGCGCCGAACTGATCCTCTCCCTAGATCCGTGGACACTGCACCTGGACCATGTCGTCCATAACCCTCCCATTCGTGTCGGATCCAATTTCCTCTTCAATGTTGAAATCGGTCCCGCATCCGCCATTTCCGTTGGAAGCCCGTTCCACACTCTCGCTGCCTCAAGAAGATGTCCCGCCTCATATTGCCCGGATATATTTCACCTTTCACCCGTAGCTCACTACTCTAGTCAAACCTCAGTGGAAAATGCCTGCTTGTATCTACGCTATCTACACCCTTCATAAATTGGAACATCTCTTAAAAACCTTTCCTCTCACTCCAACTCTTGGGTGAATGCGAACCTCTTCCTAACCTACTCAAACCTTCCCTCCAACTCCCCTCCTCATGTTCCGGCATCATCCTTCTAATTTTTCTATGTACTCCGTCAAAATTATTGATATCGTTCATGCAGGTTGGTGACCAGAACACATACAATACCCGATATTAGACATTACCAACGACTTATACAACTTCAGCATAGCATCACAGCCCCTGTACTCGTCGCTTCGATGTCTGAAGGTCGATGTCCCTATAGTTCTCTTTACAACCCTATCTGCCTGCGACGCCACCTTCAAGGGATTATGGATCAGTCCTCCCAGGTCCCTCTGTCATACCGCAGTACTCAATGCCCCCCACCACCTTTTACACTGTAAGTCCTACCACGGTTTGTCCTCCCTAAGTGATACACCACACACTGACCTGTATTCAAGACCATCAGCCACTCTCGCAGTCTACCAGTCATCCAATATCCGTATCATTCGCAAATCTGCAGAGTGTATTTATCAGATTTTCAGTCAGATCAATGATATCTTTAACAAACAACAATGGACCCAGTGCAGCCCCTGCGGTACACCAGTAACTACAGGCCTCCAGTTAGAGAGGCCACTACCTACTACCACCCTCTGCATTCTGCGTCTAGTACAGGGTTTCCAATATTTTTATTGCATGGAGCCCTACGATTAACCGAGGGGTCCGTGGATACGAGGAAGGGAACCCCTGCAGAAAGCCAATGTTGCATCCAATTTACTACCGCATTCACAGTGCCAAAAGACGGAACATTCCGGACCGACTTTTCAGGCCCGACATTGACAAAGGCTTTTTCCAAAGTCCAGGCGGACATGGGCCACTGCAATTCCTTCATCAGCTTTCCTGGTCACCTCCGCGAAAAACTTTGTAAGATTGGTGAGGCACTACGTAACACGCACAGACCTAATCAGTCCCGGTCTAACCAAATATTTACATATTCGATCCCTTAGCTAATCTGCTAATAATGTTCCCACTTCTGACGTCGTGTTCAAGGACTTAGTCCCAGAATCTTTCTTAGGTAATAGAATTCATTAGCAACCATCCAGTTCTCAGGCACCCGACACGTGACAGACCTCGGCAGACGCAAATGCGGCGGAACCAACACGCCGGCAGATTGTGATAATGAAAGCATGTTGAAATTTTATTTTGAGTTATAGAATAATGAGCCGTTTGCCATTGGTTTGCTAATCTGGGCTTGGAGTGCGCTATAAATCTCCGCACTGAGTGCAGTATTGATCCGGTTGCATGGCGGCCCGGTATGGGAACACCGATGTCGCAGAACGGAAACACCTGCACAAGGTAGTGGATGCTTCCCATCCCATCACAGGAAAAGCCCCACACACCCGACAGGTGAAAACACAGGGAACTAGCGGCACATCTACAGCGTGTGACGTCACAAGGAAGCGGAAGGCATAAACAAGGGCGCCCACCTTCCAGGTGATGCTCTTTTATCCCGACTGCCATCGGAAAGAGACACAAGACCAGGTTTAGGAACAGTTCTTCACTCCGACCATCAGGCACCTGAAACAACGCGGATTACTTCACTCACCGCAATACTGAACCGATTCCACAACCATGGACACACTTTCAATGGCTCTGAAAGTCATGTTCTCGTAATATTGATGTGATGTATTCATCTATCAAGTTATCTATTTCCCTGTATATCCGACTCCCTATCTACTTATATTTATTTATTTATTCATTTACTGTTTTTCATTGTTCATGATTCACTCCGTTGGCCAGTGTTGACCGTGGCTGATGTGACCGAGTTGTCTCCCTGATACGCAAGCCAATATGCAAAGCCATTGCAACAGGACACGCAAAGCACGTTGTTGCCCCGTAGCTGTTGTTCCCAACATTTCCTCGTAGTTTGCTACCGAAGCTTTCCCCAGGACTGGGTTTTGTCGTAGGTTTGAGAACAGAATTTTCCATCACATGATGAGTGCCAACCCCGGCTGACAAGCCCCATCCGTCCGAAGCCATGGTGAGCCGCCTTTGCTCCTCATCCTGTCAATAGAAATGGTTCCGCCGGACTTAGTAGTTAAACCTCATGTGAAGGTCAGGAGCTGGGCTTGTTCAGACGCGGTAGACAACCCAGACGGTGTGTGAGAAACACGCCATTGAGAGATGTTTTGTGTAGTGGGAGTTAATCAGCATTACCAACCCCGTCTATCACACGCATAATGAAGCTTTTCATTCTGATTACTATTTAAGTTTTTTTTTTCTCAGCTCAAGCTGGTCAAACTTGCGGCATGTCCACAGCCGAGGGCACTTATTTTCTTAATTGCGGGGAGTTTTAGGAGCATTCTAGAGTTGTTTATTATTGTGGCTTTCTGGAGACTTACATAAATATTGCTGTGAAGGCCTAACTGTTTAAAAATACTGTATAGTGTGTTTGGGATGAGACCAGTTGTGAATATTACTATTGGGACAATGTATACTAGACAATGTATGCTAGAGCTGTTCGGGAGGGTTTAAACTAATTTGGCGGGGGTGGGAACCGGAATGTTCGTGCTGAGGATGAGGTACGAGGGGTGATTGACGGACGGGCGTCACGTATTGGCCCTATTTGTAATAATGGACCAGCCTTAATGTAATTGTAGGACTCCGACTCTAAAACTGGATTAGGTTCTATTTGTAGTAACGTACGCTGCCTTTTAGGAGTTAGCATTTTAAAGCAAGAACTTGGTGAATGACGCTTGCCACCTGATTTCTCCTGTATCAGTAATTAAACTGAGTTAATCTGCTGCAGGATCCTGTGCTGCGATCGATTGTTTCTGCTTTCTCGTGACATTGTCGTCTTGAAATTGTTGTTCTCTTCTTCTGTATTTAATATTGGTTCAGAGTTCACCACCTTGTGTTGCACCGTTCCTGGGAAAAGGACTCCAACTCTGAGCCAAACCTTCGCCGTTTCCTTGTCGACATCGACTCTGTTCAGATCGTGGGGATGTCCTCCGTGGAAGGTCATTTTCTTCCATCGGATAACTTTCTGTTCTGAAGTGGCAATTTTATTATTTTTCCTATATTGTAATTTCATTTAAGTTTAATGGCGTGGTCTCCATATCAGAATTCCACATGTTCGCGTTGATTACTAAAGCTTGTCTTCCTTGATGAAAAGTTACCTTTTTAAGTTTCATCTGGGTAGTGTGTAAACTTATTACGTCTGTTATTTCTCTTCCGCCTCTGACCGAGGTACCTGCTCTCAAGTGCATGTAGTATTTTCTAAAATTTTCATTTCAGTTGCTATTTTTCTTTATCAGTTTTCCAGATAGGTTTTGACAAACAAATATAATGTATTTGCAGCAAACCTGTGTGTTGCCTTTGTAATATTTTCACTATTGAGCTCTTTCTGGCGAATTTTCTTAAGCCCTGAAGTGGTTTATTTCCATTTATCACACAATGATCTAATTTGCTTGCATTTTGATATCCCAGGTGTTTATCTGTTTCATTTCCATCCATGGGGAGTATCGGAACTTGCTGCTCTACTCGCTCTATTGCACCTTTCATTATGTTTAATGTTCTGTGGTTGTCCAGTCCAAATGACATGTTTCTCTAGTGTGGTGCAGAATTGAATGATTTTTGGTAGTCAACATAACCACATGAAAGCTTTCAGATATTCATTCGGGCTTGATTTAGAATTACAGAATCTATTATCAGTTATCTTTACATATTTTCACACCCTCACGGCATACTTTCTGCTCTTCTGTAAGTATATTGCGATTATCTCAGTGAGTGTCAAATAGCTGTGGGATGCATGATGCTACAATTATATATCCTGCTTTTAAACAGGTAAATTATTATCAATGGTATTTTTTTTCCTTTTGCTCTCAGCTCCGGCTGCTAAACCCTGAGGCACGAGCGAACCTCACACACCTACTTCTCAATTCGTGCGAACTTCCGTGCCACTCTATTCGTGTAAACTATCATGGTGTTCTGGAGACTGACATCAGTATTGCTGTGTAGGCCTCATTGTTTAATGCTGCTATGTGCTGACTTTCGGATGATGTCAGATGTAGCTTTCACAATTGAGAGAATGTGTTACAATGATTACCCATCAGCAATAATGATCAGTTAGGTACAGAAGGAGTTTGTATTTATTGATAAGTGCCTTTATTGTCTGAGCTAAATCAGCACGTGAACGTACACAGCCGACTAAGTTTCTATAAACCTGGGAAAAGTGTCAAATAATCGAAACGATGATTGCCGGTGAAGAGTGGGGTTCCACAGGGCTCCATGTTGGGACCGATTCTTCTTACGTTTTATGCCAATGATTTCAATGATGGAATTTATCGCTTTTATTTGCAATGTTTGCAGATGATATGAAGACAGGTGGATGGGCAGGGAGCTTTGTGTAAGTAGAGAGGCTACAGAAGCACCGACATAGATTAAGAGAATGGGTAAAGAAATGGCAGATGGAAGTTAGTACCGTCTCTGGTCATGCACATTGGTAGGGGAAATGAAAGCATTGATTCTTTTCTAAACGGAGGGAAAATACAAACAGAAACTCAGGGGGAAAGGGACACGGGAGGTCCTGTGTAACAGTCGATAAAGGGGAATTTGCAGGTTGAGTCTGCGGTGAAGAAGGCGTGCAATGTCAGCGTGGATTTCCAGAGAACCAGAATATAAAAGCAAGAAGATAATGCGGACACTTTATAAAGAACTGGTGGGGTCTCACCTGGAGTGTAATGAGCTGTTTCCGGCCCCTTGTTTGACTGGAGATGGCTCAGATCAGTTTCACGAAAGTGATTCCAAGATTGGATGGCGTGCCGTCTGAAAAATGTTTGATCGTTTTGGGTCTGTATTCACTGGAATTCAGAAAAATTAGGAGTAGCCTCATTGAAAACTATGGAATAGTGAAAGGCATTGATAGAGTGGGTGTGGAGAAGATTTTATGGAAGGCAATCCTTTTAAAATAGAGATGAGGAAGAATTCCTTCAGCCAGAGAGTGGTGAATCAGTGGAATTCTTTACCACAGTCATCAGTGCAGACAAATGTGTTTCTGTATATTTAATGCACAGTGTGACAGATTCCTGATTGTTCAGGACATGAGTGGATGTGGGTGGAAGACAGAAGACTGGAGCTGAAAGGAAAATTGGATCAGCCATGATGGAATGGCGAAGCACAATCGGTGTAACAAATGGTTTAATTCCACTCCTACAATTATGGTCTCATGGTCTTATGTCATTGAATATTAACTGGTTAAACAGCCTCATGAGCGGCACCTTCTCAAAGACCTTCTGAAAATCCAAGTACACAAATCCAACGATTCTCCTGAATCTAACCTGCGTGTAACTTCTTTAACAATTTTCAGAAGATCTGTCCGGCAGGATTCCACATTAAACACCAGAAGATTGAATAAGTGAAGAAATTCTTGGGAGATCCGCTGGTGCCCTCAGTCTCCCCGGATGATCAGTTCTGGTTGGAAAGTGGATATACTAGATAGGTGATTCCTTTTACCGGTAACTTTTGTGGTTGGACCAATCGGAGAAACAAAAAACAAGCGAAGTTAGAATTAGATCCTGGTTAGCACTGTTGAAAAATTATGATTGACAGAACCGAGGTAATCCGGACGTGGATAGGTGTTCGGGCTATGGGACAAATTTGTGAAAGATAGGTGGAGGCGTTGGTAGGGCTGAGGAAGCAATGTGATTGCAGCAGGACACAGGCAAATGTGAAGAATGGGCAAAAATGTGGCAGATGGAATACAATATTGGGAAATGTACGATGGTGCTTTTTGGCAAAAGGAACAATAGTGAACTATTATCTGATTGGGGAGAAGGTTCAAGCAACAGAAGTACAGAAGGAAATATGAGTCCTCGGGCAAGACTCCCAGAAGGTTAATTTACAGGATGAGCCTATGTAAAGAAGGCAAATGCAATACTGGCATTTATTTATAGTGAAGTGGAAGATATAAGCAAGCAGATAATGCCGGCAGTTTATAAGACCCCATTAGGCCACACTTAAAGCATTTGGGACCCATATCTCGGAAAACATGTTCTGTCGTTGGAGAGAGTCCAGAGGATGTTCAAGATGATGATTCCGGGAATGAAGGGGTTAAGATACGAGGAACGTTTGCCAACCTTGGGCCTGTACTCCTGCACTGACTTAAGTTTAATGAATGCGGGTGGTGGGGTGGCAAATCTCACTGAAACCAACCGAATGTGGGAAAAGTCTAGAAAAGGTGGATGAGGACTGGACTTTTCGTATGGTGGGGGTAGCCATAACAGAGGACACAGCCTCAAAACTGAGGAGCGACCTTTCAGATTAGTTAAAAAGAATCTTATTCAGTCAGAGAGCAGTGAATCTGTGGAATTCTCTGACACAGACGGCGGTGAGGGCCACGTCTGTGAGTACATTTAAGGCAGAATCCAGAAGCTTGCTGATCGGTCAGGGCATTACAGGATATGCCGAGGAGGCAGGTGCATGGGGTTGAGTGAGAAGCGGGATAATCCATGATAGAACGGCAGAACAGACTTGATGGGCTGAATGGCCTAATTTCTGCTCCTATGTCTTATAGTCTTATACAGTGAAGAATGACACAAAATACTTGTTACGTTCAGCCGCTATTTCTTTGCTCGATCGGCAGCATCATCTTCCAGCGGTACAATATCAACTCGCCCTCTTTTACTATTTGTATGTATGAACAGCTCTTGATAACTGACATTATTGGCTCACTTACTTTAATTTTTCATCTTGTCTCTCCTGTGCGTCTTTTTTTCGATGTCTCCTGTTGGTTATGTAATTTCCAATCCTCTAACTTCCCACTGTTTTCTTGCTATATTACGTGATACCGCTTTTGTTTTATCAAAAACAGGAGAAAATCTGTGGATGCTGGAAATCCAAGCAACATAAACGCAAAATGCTGGATGAACCTAGGAGGCCAGGCAGCGTATATGGGAAATAGTAAACAGTCGACGTATCGGGCCGAGACCCTTCATCAGGACAGGGGAAAAAAGATGAGACGTCAGAGGAAGAAGTGTGGGGGTGAGAGGGATGGAAGAAGTGGTAGATGACAGGTGAAACTGGGAGAATGGGAGTAATGCAGGGAGAATCTTCTCAGGATATAATTTCCTTAACGATTCTCAAAAGTTCATTGCTTTTTCCTTGATTCTCAAGGAAAGAGAGAGATTAGAACGAGAGAGAGGGACTGGGGAGAAAGTGATAAATCTGTTGAAGAGAAAGATGACCTGCAGCGAGAGACTAAAGGGAGAAAGACTGAGGGGAGAGAGACTGGAGAGAGGGAAACTAGGGAGAGAGATAATGTAGAGACAGGGACTAGGGAAGAGAGAGAGACGGGAGGAGAGGGAGACTGGGGAGAGAGAGAGAGACTAGGGGAGAGAGAAAGAAGAGGGAGAGAGAGTGCGGAGAGAGAGAATGGGGAGACAGAGACTGGAGAGACAGAGACTGGGGAAGAGAGATGGGGGAGAGAGAGATAGGGGAGAGAGGCTGGGAAGAGAGCGAGACTGCGAGGAAGGAGACCGGAGGGAGTCTGGTGAAACTGAGACTGAGGGAGAGAGAAGGTGAGAGTGAGAGACTGGAGGAGAAAGACAGGAGAGAGAGAAACGGGAAAGGAGAGTCTGTTGGAGAGAGAGAGACAGAGAGAGACTGGGAAGCGAGACTGAGTAGAGAGACGCTGGAGGTGAGAGGCACTGGTGGGCAGAGAGGGACTGGGGAGAGAGACTGGCGGTGAACAGGACTGTTGGAAAGGGAAAGACTGCGTGAGAGATAGACTGGTGGAAAGGGAGAAATGTAGCGAGGGGGGTGAGAGAGAGACGCGTCAGCGAGAAAGACCGGGGAGAGAGGCTGAAGGGACAGGGAGAACAAAGGGAGACAGACTTTGGGAAAACTGAGAGAAAGAGAGGGTAAGAAGGGAGAGGGTGAAACAGACAGTGCAGAAAGACTGGGAAAAGAAACACGGGAGAGAGACACAGGGAGACAGAGTGAAATTGGAGAGAGAGGGAGAGTGTTCGTGGATGACTCGGTGAAAAGTGACGAAAGGGAAAGGGACTCAGGAGGAGAGAGACTTGTGCAGAGGGACTGGGTGAGAGACAGTGGGGGAAAGAAAGAAATGGAGATTGAGACAGCTACTGGATGTGAGAAAGTATAGTTGCAGCGAGAGAAAGTGAGGGAGAAAGGAGAGAGAGGGGGAGAGAAGTGGAGAGAGAAAAGAAAGTGTTGAAATAATCAGGCTGGGGGCGGAGAGAGGGAAGAGCGGCAGAAAAGACATGGGAGAGAGGGACGGGGAAAGGAAGACCGGATGAGAGGAGGATATATTATCACCAATCCACACAGATTGTGGTTTTCATGTTAGAAGGCTGAGGATTCAATTGCAGAGGGAGGTCCAGATGCCTAGGAATGGCAACTTCTCAATCAAGATTGTGGGAATGATGCTATTAAATGCTGAGCTATAGTCGATGAACAGCTGCTTGTATTGTCCAGGTGGTCTAGGGCCGTGTGAAGAGCCATTTAGATTGCATCTGCCGTTGACCTGTTGTGGCGATAGGCAGTCTGCAGTGGGTCCAGGTCCTTGCTGAGACAGGAGTTCCGTCTAGTCATGACCAACCTCTCAACGCATTTCATCACTATAGATGTGAGTGCGACCGTGCGATGGTCATTAAGGCAGCTCACATTAATCTTCTGAGACACTGGTATAATTTTTGCCTTTTTGAAGCAAGTGGGAAATTCCGCCCACAGCAGTGAGAGGTTGAAAATGTCATTAAATACTTCCGGCAGTCAGTTGGCACAAGTCTTCAGAGCCTGACCAGGAACTCCATTGGAACCATTCGCATTGCGAGGGTTCACCCTCTTAAAAGACAGCCCAATATCGGCCTCGGAGACAGAAATCACAGGGTCATCAGCTGCAGCAGGGATCTTCACAGCTGTAGTTATATTCTCCCTTTCAAAGCGCGCATAGAAGGCGTTGGGTATATCTGGTAGCGAAGCATCGTTGCCATTCATGCCATTGGGTTTCGCTTTGTAGGAAGTAATGTCTTGCAAACCCTGCCAGAGTTGTCGTACATCCGATGTCGCCTCCAACCTCGTTCGAAATTGCCTTTTGCCCCTTGAAATGGCCCTCCGCAAATCATACCTGGATTTCTGGTACAGGCGCGGGTGGCCAGATTTAAATGCCACTGATCTAGACTTCAGCAGACGGCGGACCCTCTGTTTCATCCACGGCCTTTGGTTTGGGATTGTACAGTAATTCTTTGTAGGAACATACTCATCCACACAGGTTTTAATGAAGTCCGTAAGAAATACACCATACTCATCCAGGTTGGAAGATGAATCGCTGGATACAGTTCAGCCCGCCGATTCAAAGCCGTCCTCTAGGCGCTCCTGTGCTTCCCTGGACCAAGCGTTCTTGGTCCTCACTGCGGGTGCTGCGGTCTTCAGTCTCGGCCTAGACTCATGAAACAGAAGTACCGCCAGGTGATGAGACTTCCCGAAGTGAGGGAGTGGAACCGCACGGTAGATGGTGGTGTCAGAGTGGTCCAGTGTGTGGTTTCCTCTGGTACTGTAAGCGATGGTAATTGCTTGGTGATTTTTTTTCTGGCTGGCCTGGTTAACATCCCCCAAATCGCTGGTGAAGGCGTTAGGGGGCGCTGTTTTGTGCACGTTGACCCATTGCTTCTTCCTCATGCCACCGAAAGTCGGGTTCACACCTATTAAGTTTCTGACTGAAATGTGTGTTCTCTCTCTTCTCTCTAACAACCTGGAAAGTAGTGGAATGACGGTCATTGGTCGCGAATGAATTCCCCACTGACACAGGAGCGACGTGAAACGTCTCGTCCCATCACAAGTGATCGAGTGTAACGGTCTGACTTTCAGGATCATCTTCATTTCACTTCTCAAAGCGGTCATGGAGTCACATAACACATTTGACTCATATCAGGGAAACGGGAAATAAAGTCAGTGAGATTGTCTCCTGATTTTTGCCTGCACTTGGTTCGCTCTCCAAAATCATTCTGCTGACGGACTGCCACATATCGGCAGCCGAGCACGGTCACCTTTAACCACGTCCCCATGGTGACGTTATATCCGTCATTGTCGTTTCTCCCTCTATTCCTCTGGGGAATCCAAACGCGCTTTGTATTGCAGGACAAGTGGGTTCTACACACTTTTCAGAACGTCCACAGACAAGGGGTTACAAATGTCACAGATCTGTCCCCTAGCCCGAACTCCAGAAACAGTCCACAGCCCGATTACCGCGGAGGTGCCAATCATAATTTATTTTTTGGGTATTGTGTAACTGGACCGACTTCTGATTTCACTTCTTTTTCTTTCTGCCCGTTTCCTGTTCTAATACGCAAATTATAGTCGTCCCATTTTTCAGTCCCCTCGACCTGTGCAGAAGTGACCCGAAAAAAAAGATTCACCTTTCCTTCGATAGATCTTTGTCTTGCCGTTTGTTCCCCTCCTGCTCCTCTGTTTCGGTTGCCTGAGTGTAATAAGGCAGGGTCGGGGTGTTTGATTCTGTCGTACAGCTTCTGCTAACAATAAATCTTTATCCAGACCTGAATCCGGCCTGGGCTCAGGCTCTCCAGGTGAGGATAGAAGAATTGAGACGCCTCCACTTTCTTTTGTTTGGACTTTGTTTGGTCAGACAGTCTATTTTTATCTGTCAACAATGTTGATGTCGCTTTTGTACCCCCAGCACTTTTCCAATCCTTTCTTCCCGTCCGTGGCCCAAGTTCAGGAAGGTTCAAACAGGAGCGAACTCGAAGATGCCTTTACGACCCTCAGATACGCCATCGTTCGACCTCCTTTTGTAGGAATCCTCCTCAACTACGCCAAGGGTAGAAATTGTTTTAATATAAAGTTCAATACCAGACGTCAATTGGCGAATCTTTTATTTGATTATGATATCATAGAGAGTCCACACGTGTGGAACTGAGATATAAGCAAAAGACTTGTCTTTATATCTAGTAGCAAAGAGCGTGCCAGACGTTACCAGAACAATGGAGATAGTTCATAATGTTGTTTTCCTGATCTGTGGCTCATCCGATTGCATACACTTCACTTGTGCAGCCGTGTTATCGTTCTGAGGAGCTGTAGTGCCAAGCACGATATTCCGGTGGAAAACACAGAAGTCCGCAATGTCACTGAGCTACAGAGACATTCAGCCCTGTAACATACATATTCGGAAATTTCATCCACAGGGAAGGAAGTTGGAGGTCAGAGAGAGAGGGAAGGTGATGGTTAAGAAGTAGGCATGGGGAAGGAGTAGAAAGTGGGGAAAGACAGAAATTAGGTAGAAAGCGAGTGTGAAGAGAGAGAGATCTGGGGGTAGAAAAACTGGGGAGAGGAAGAACCTGGGAGAGAGCGACTGTCGGGCAGAGTGCGGACGGGAAAACAATGAGGAAAAGATCGGGAGAGAGGGATATTTGGTAGAGAGCGATGCCAGGGTTATGAGAGAGATTTCGAATGGGTAGAGAGATCTGAGTGGGGGAGGGTCCGAAGATAAGATTGAGGAGACACCGGTGGATGGAGAAGAGAGACAGGAACGGTATCGAGACGGTGAGTGAACGAGTTGGGAAACAGACACTGTGAAGAGAGGGCACTCAGTGTGCGGCGCGATGGGTAATAGAGCCTGGTAAAGAGATAGACGGGGTGTACCGAAAGAGACTGGTCCGAGAATGAGACAGGGGCTGGGCAGAGAAAGGTTCCGTAGCCGGGGTGCCTGGGAAGAGGGTGTGTAAGGGAGTGTCTCAAAATCCAGGAAGAAAATGTACTGTGAGGAGCTAGAGGGCTTTCCTTCATGCTTTGCATTTTGGGATTGCTGTCCCCCCATTGTAAAGTGCTGCCGAAACATACAATCCTTCCCGTCTCGGTGACTCTTTCCCTCGACCCCTCTCCTTCCAACTCGCATCCACAATCTCCCTCCCTACAAGCCTTCTTCGCCACCATCACTCTCCCTCACTGTCTGACCTCCAACCTCCCTGCACGTGGATGAAATTTCCGAATATAAGTTTTACAGG
Organism: Hemitrygon akajei; assembly: GCF_048418815.1. NCBI lineage: Eukaryota > Metazoa > Chordata > Chondrichthyes > Myliobatiformes > Dasyatidae > Hemitrygon > Hemitrygon akajei. The sequence goes on from NW_027331955.1 coordinate 1,568,192, forward strand.
GCTGTATGTTGCTGTAGCTCAGTGATATAGCGGACTTTCCAGGTGAATATCGTGCTTGGCACTGCTACACCTTCGAACGATAACAGAGCTACACAAGTGCGAAGAGTGTAAGCGGATGGACTACAAATCGCGAGAAGAACATTATGAACTAATTCCACTGTTCTGGGAAGGTCTGGCGCGCTTTTTGCTACTAGCTATAAAGACAAGCTTTCCAATTGTACCTCAAATTTCCACAGACGCGGACTCTCCACGACATGAAAGATTCCCCAATTTAAGTCTGGCACTGAATTTCATTTTAAAATAATTTTTGGCAAATTGGCGTAGTCGAGCAGGATTCCGACATAACGGCCGAACGATAGATAAACTGAGGGCAGCAAAGGCAAGAACGAGTTCGTCATGACCCTGGCCCATGACCGTGTAGAAAGCAGGGGATCGGCGAGACGAGGTAGGAAAGACCGCAGCATTATGTGAAGTGTTGTGTGAAATAAGGAAGTCCGGATCTGGGGCCTAGACCCACCTAAGATTTTCTCCGATTAGTAAATAAAAGTAGTAAATATAAATAAGACGTCAAGAGGCGAACGGAACGAAATTTCATTCGCGCTTGTGCTTGAGACTGACTGTCCTTCTTTTGCAGGAGCAGGTAAGTGGATTTAAGAAGGATGGAATATAGTAAGAGTAAAGTTGATCAGGAATGCGGGGAGAGAGTTCCCTGTAAAGACAAAGATGAAAACCAGGTAAGTAGATTGATGGAAGATAGTAAGTAATGATAGTAAAGTTTATGAGTGAAATGCGAGGAGAGTTGTCTCTGTAAAGGTATAGAAGAAACCGAGAAAGAAACACCATAAGTTTGAACTAGTAAAGAAATCCCTGGGAGATCCGCTGACGCCGCCAACTTCCTCTGCTGATAAGGTCTCGTTGGAAAGTGGATATAGTAGATATGTGACACACAAAAAATGCTGGTGGAACACAACAGGCCAGCCGGCATCTATAGAGAGAAGCACTGTCGACGTTTCGGACCGAGACCCTTCGTCAGACTAACTGAAAGGAAAGCTAGTAAGAGATTTGAAAGTAGGGGAGGGGGAAATACGAAATGACAGGAGGAGACGGGGGAGGGTTGAAGCTATGAGCTGGAAAGGTGATTAGCAAAAGCAGCTTCTGCAGTTCCTATCATTTCGCATCTTCCCCTCCCCCTCCTAATTTCAAACCTCTTACTATCTTTCCTTTCAGATGGTCCTGACGAAGGGTCTCGGCCCGAAACGTCGACAGTACTTCTCCCTATAGATGCTGCCTGGCCTGCTGTGTTCCAAAAGTATTTTGTGCGTGTTGCTTGAATTTCCACCATCTGCAGATTTCCTCGTGTTTGTATTGTAGGTATGTGATTCCTTTTACAAGTAGCGTGTGCGATTGGACACAAGGGCGGTGGCACTATCGGGGCCTTTTGAGATAAAGAAAATTAAATATTTTAAACAAGAAACTGGTAGCGGAGACGGAGACCCTACGCGGGATTATGATTATATAATAACGTGTTTTGATTTATGCAACTTTGTTTATTTGTGCGTGGCTCATCGGAGGATGCTGCCCTTTCTTTCATAAGTGGTTGTGTGTTGTGTGTGTTGTTTGTGCTGCTGTTCTTTACAACCCGGCTCGGAGAAACATTGTGGTGTTTGTCGGTGAGCATGTGTGTTGTTAACTGACAGTAAAGTCGACTTGAGTTGAATAAGTGCTGGAGGTAGCTGAGCGACACCAACCTACGAAACAACAACAACAACAACAACAAAAATAGACTGACTGTTCAGACCACGTCCAAACAAAAGAAAGGTGAGGAATCTCAAAGTCTCTATCCTCACCTCGACAGCCTGTGCCCAGGCCGGAATCAGGTCTGGACAAAGTTTTCATGTCAGCAGAAGCTACACGACAGAATCAAACACCCCGACCCCGCCTGTTAACTCTTAGGCAACCGAAGCAGAGGGGCAGGGGAGGGACAAACGGCAAGACAAAGAACTATGCAAGGAAAGATGAGCCCATTTTTAGGGCCGCTTCTGAACCGTCGATGTGTCTTAAAAAATGGACATGACTAATTTGCGTATTGGAACAGGAAACGGGGAGAAATAAAAAGAAGCGAATTCAGAACTCGATCCTGTTACATCATGTCTAAAAGATTATGTTTGGCACCACCGCAGTAATTGGGCTATAGACCCTGTATGAAGTTCGGTCTATGTGACAAAATTGTGAAATTTATAACTCCTTGCCTGGAAATGTTCAGATGTTATGAAAGTTGATGTGTGGAACCCACTTGGCCTGAAGTACAAAGAACGTTTGAATTCCCCAGGGGAATAGAGGGGGAAACGATAATGATGGATATTCCGTTACCATGGAGACGTGGTTAAAGGGGACCGTGTTCGTCTGCCCGTGTGGGGCAATCCGTCAGCAGGGTGACTTTGGAGAGGGAACCAGGTGCAGGCAAAAATCAGGAGGCAATATAACTAACTTCATTTCCCTTTTCCCTGACACATGGTAGAGTAGACTTGCAGAGAAGCTCTGCTTTGCCATACACAGAATTGAAAATACACCTGGACTAAGATGTTAACCAACGACAGCTTATCCTGACATGCCAAACTCTGATGAATTTACACTGCACCGCCTGATACACTGAAACATCTCAGCCGAGCAATCACCAAAAGGTCCTTTCCGTGCTTTAACAGAGCAGAAAATCTTTCTCTAACTGAACACATCTATTATGGTCCAAAGGACAAAGTGGAAGAAGGGTTTTCGATTTAAATTGCCATCAAACCCCCTGCAACTCCTGAACTACTCGGACCCGCGCTTCAGACTTTACAGGTGTATAACTCTGCCTAATACTAACGCTGCTCGACAACTTCATTCCCCTCAGGCTGGGTGTATAATATTTCCTTCTTCATCGTTAAAACAAAGATTGATCTGTTTGCTCCACCCGTTTTGCCTGAGTATGTTGTAGTTTTATTGCTTTCGCAGGCACCTCCCTCTCGGTGGGCGATAAGCAAAAATCTCGAAGGACTTATACATTCTGCCCCACACGGGAAGACCGATGCTATTCTACCCTCTATACGGAAATATGATTTGTCACTGGCGACAATGTAAAGAATGAAACCTGTCATAAAGCACTTTTCGATCAGGAAGGGTTTGTACCAACCTGTAGTCCCTGGAATTCTCTTATTTTACCATTTCCGAAACCAGGTTGTGATAATGAGTGACTTTTTTTTTGAAATATTTAAGGGCGATTAGCAGGATAGCATGTCAAGGGTTTACTGATGGCAATTTAGCAGAACGACACGGGGCCGCAGACAACCCAATGCATAGTGCTCTGCTCAATTGCCAACAGTTGTAAGAGGCATGTCTGGGTGTCTAACGTCTGTCGCCGACACTACAATTAAAAAACACAGAACATAGAAACCTACAGCCCATTACAGGCCGTTCGGCCCACAATGTTGTGCCCACCATGAAACTCACTCTAGAAACTGCCTTGGATTTCCCTGGTGCACAGACTTCTACTTTTCAAAGTTCCATGTACCTGCCCGAGAGGCTCTTAAAGACCCTATTGTATTCGCTTCCATCACCGCCGCCGGCAGTGTATTCCACGCACCCAACACTCTCTGTGTGAAAACTGGACTCTGACATTCCCACGGTACCTATTCCCAAGCACCTTAAAAGTATACCCCGCGTGTTAGTCATTTTGTCCCGGGGAAAGAAGCCATGGGTTATCCACACGATCAATGCCGCTCATCATCTTATACATATAACTATAGCAGAAACGTCCGATCCTATTAAATGGGATCTCCCTGATGAAGTGTGTCGGCCCGGAACATTGACTGTTTACTCTTTTGCATAGATTCTGCCCGGCTTGCTGAGCTCCTTAGGATTGTGTGGGTATTACTTTGATTTCCAGCGTCTGCAGATGTTCTCCAGTTTGCGATTAGACTTGGACAACAGTCAACAACATTGGAAACTGCGCTGCCTACACGAGGCAAATTAACCCGAGGTCATTACCAACTCCGGAATGCGATGCCCTTGTCATTTAATCTTGCCAGGCAATTATGTCGTAGTCTTTAAGCCACTCAATCTGATTGGGAGTTAAATTGGACAAGACTAGAATGACGTCGCTTGGGATTCACGCTGCTTTTGTGTTTACGGTGGCCGGAGATGGGACACAATCCTTAAGTATCACTGGAAACATTATTTATGATAAAGCGTTGAGTTGGTAATAACCGACGCGAGATGCATAAATCAATTGTGCGCTCAAAAAGATATCTGTCGTGTCGACTCTTACTTCCGTCATCTCCGGGCGAGGAGAATCACCGGTGTTGTGTAACGCTGATCGGTTGCAGGACAGACATCAGTGAGACGGAACTGGAAATGTAACAGAGTGAGTAATGGTCCGTCAGAAAGCGGTACAACGTCTTTGAAACTAATTTTAATTCGGATTTCCAGTATCATTCTTTTATTTTTCATACATCGATAAAACTTCCAGGTAGAGCATAGTTAGTTGGAGAGAGAAAAAATAAACAAATAACTTTTTTTTTTACCCGTGGCTCTGGTAGCTGATTAAATTTCAGCGTACATTGATGATCAATATAAACATACGTTCCTGCAATGAGATTTCCTTTGCTCAGTACACGACGGGACGGAAGTTGTGGTCAGAGAGAAACAGAGAACAGAGGGAAACAGAGGGAAAGAAACAGACTGTGACGGGGCCTCGGGATGCGAACAGAGATAATGCCGGAGATATGCGGGGACAACGAGGGAGCAGGTCGGAGATGGAGACGGAGTTGACAAAGAAGGAAAAGAACGCACATACGCTATGTTCCAGCCCGATCATGTCTCCCTCAAAGTGAAACTCACTAGTCTGCAAGGAGATTAAATTCTGTTCCGAACGGGACCGGACGTGCGGACAGAGAGAAACAGGAAACAGTGGAAACAGATTTTCTCGGGACCTCAGGATGTGACCAGAGATAAAGAGGCAGATATGAAAGGACAAAGCGGAGCAGTCCGGAGATGGAAAAGGAGGTGGAAAAGTAAAGAAACACACACACACACACACACACACACACACACACACACACACACACACACACACACACACACACACACACACACACACACACACACACACACACACACACACACTCACACACCTCCGCTATGTTTCAGTCTGATCACGTTCCCCTCACCGGCGTGGGGGAAGGAGTGAGCGAGGACAACGTGAGAGATATTGGGAGTAAAACACTGTGAGCGTCACTGAAAAGGATGAATCAGAAACAACGGAGAGAATGGAGAAAAGGGAGAGGATTCTTCCTAACTGGACCAACCCAGAGTAAAACGCTGTCAGATGTGATGGAGATTATTAAAGTAAAACGGACGGGATCTGACTATAGACCCTCCATCGGGGTGAATTACAGCTGAGGTGACCGCTACATATTACATATTTGATGAAGGACACATTTCACCTTTACGGGGAAAACAGCGAGTGAAATATATCATCACAAAATTCATGCGTATTTCACAGCGCTCAGTTGTTACCCTTAGTTCTACATATCGGCAGGTGGATAGATTATGAAGGAAACATGGTGTTTGACTTAAATGTCTGGCAGAAACCAACGAGTCGCTCTATGATTTAAGGAATTTGGTTAACAGTTTCAGCGGGTATTTCACCGCGTTCTTCAGCTCCTCTCTGAACTTGCTCTGAGTCACGGCGTAAATACATGTGTTGGTGCAGGAGCTGAGGATCTGCAGCATCGTCGCCGTGGATTCTGCGATATAAATCGGACCCGTGTCCGAGTAACGAGGGATGTTTGCAATCAGAACGTAAATATCAGAAACCAGCAGAGTTAACCACAGAAATATAAAACTACCGGTTATACTGAATAGTAAAACCACCGATTTCCTTCGGTTCTCCATCTCCGGGTCCTTGTCATTGTTTCCGGTGCTGCGGCCCCGGAACCCCATCCGGACTTTATTAGCGGACACAATCCGTCTGACCGTCAGAGTATTGAATAATAAAATCAGAACAAACGGGAGACAAGGCATGAAAATGCGATGAATCATAAGAAGTGCGGCCCACGAGGGAGATGTATAGAAGCTTTCTTTGGTCAAACAGCCATAGAAAACTCCATCAATTATCATCAAAGGCTCCAATGTAAAGTAGAAAGGGACACTTCCTAAACAGCCCAGAACACTCACTGTCCCGATAACCACAGCCGCCGTTCTTTCGGTGCAATATTTTGTTTTCAGCTTTTCACAACAAATGGCTACAAATCTGTCACAGGTGAACGCGACTGTCAGCCAGACAGAGACCCCGGTGCTTCCTATGAGCAGGCAAAGAACAATCCTACAAACGGGAGTCCAATAGAGGAAGGAAGACCGAAAGTATAAGAGAACAGTCCACTTCAGCAGAGGGTCAGAGATAACGACCAGGAGATCGGCCGCTGCCATTCCCAGCAGGTAGCGAGTGATGCATTTGGAGAGGCCGCACTTTCCTCGGGACAGGATAACAATCGCCACCAGGTTAACTGCAAGAGAGAGGGAGGGAAACAGAGAAATTGCTGACCCGTCAGGGCAATAGAGCAAAATTATTATTATTAGACTTCATCTTGTGTTTTTTTTCTGCTTCAAATGGTGGAAACTGGACCCAGAACATATGAACCCGCTGACAGTGTGCAATATCGGCGTGACAGAGAACTCTCCGCGAGTTTTGTAAATGGGTTCAATCTGGGTGAATTCCCAAACCGACCAGGTGACAGCTGGTTAAACGCTTCCTGGCCGCAGTAAGGAATGGGTCTGATATACCAACGTCACTGGTCTGAGCCGAACAGGAATGAAATGAAATCCACATCGGCGGTTCCCTCTGCTCATATTTCTATCATAAATGAGTCATTCGCGTTGTTCCATCACCCAGTCAGGCAATTCACAGTCGATTCATACGGACAGAACAGAAGGTCGGCTGGCTCCCACGGATGCTGTGTCGCCTGGTGTCCCCCTGTGCAGACATTTTGATTCACAATTATTACATGATATCGAGCCAGCGGAGAGGATTTCAGTCAAAGACAGCATCTCGGCTCCAATATGGAGCGCTGTCTGCTACGAAAGCAATGGGATTAATATTGTCAGCGCCTTCCGCCCATAACTGAAATGCGGGGACTGGACAGGTGGCTGTGGAAACAAGTAGCGAGAGAAACGCTTCAGAACACCGGAATTAACTCTCAGTTCCTGCCGTTTGCAGGCGTGACAGCGGCTTACCGGGAATTCCAACGGCTGAAATAACAGGGAAGTAAATCTCTTCTATCCGCCAGATTACTGGATATCCCATTTGAGTGACGCAGTGAACGCTATTGCTCTGAATTCCACAGCTCGGCAAGACACTCTGGGCTGACGTACTGCAACAGGCTCTGATTTATACAGGGGATCGATCTCCAGTGACAAGGTCCCACCTCCCACCATTGTTACTGAACAAACAAATTACATCACCGGCAGTGTCTCAGGTGCAAATACTGTTGGTATGTAACACGAACACGTCAATGCCATTGACATTACCTCAGTCAGATCCCTCTGTGTAATTTGACCAAAACGTGTAATGAGACCAGTAAGTGAACAATGAGCCGCCCTATTTACAACTTTTCATAGTTGTATTGGCAGCGGTCACGACTGTTCCTATTTTCCAAACAGAAACTTTCACTGTGGTTCCACCATTTTCTGCCGCTTTTCACTGTCACGCCCGCTGTTTCATCTACAAATAAATCCGCTTTCCCCTCAGTGTGCTCTGGATCCAGGGACACATGAAAACCCCTCCCACTCTCCTCCTACAGACTTCAGTTTAATATCTTCCACATTTTTTTAAATTCAGCTGCTCCACCCCGTCACGCTATGTGCCTCCAGATATAAAACATCCCCACTGTGTACACGGATACTCTGTCCAGTTCTCCATCAGCCCTGGACGACATCGATGTTGAAGTCATTTTTATCAGGTTCCCAGTACAATATATATTCTCGATATCTTGAAGCTCAGAGCTGTCCACGGATCTCTCCATCCCTCCATCTCTTAAACTATCTTCTCTACATCTGGTGTGTGTGTGTGTGTGTGTGTGTGTGTGTGTGTGTGTGTGTGTGTGTGTGTGTGTGTGTGTGTGTGTGTGTGTGTGTGTGTGTGTGTGTGTGTGTGTTTGCTTGAGTCTGTACATCTGTGTGTTTATGTGTAGATGTGTATGTATGTCTGTGTGTATATTTGTGTGAGTGTGTATCTCTGTGTGTATGCATATGTGTGAATGTGTGTGTGTGTGTGCGTGCGTGGGCGGCGTGTGTGGATAAGGAGTCGGTCTAGTGATCTGAAGATCGCTGTTTCGATCTTAGCTGCGTGTGTGTCCTTGAGGAAGGCACTTAACAACACATTGCTCTGCGACGACACCGGTGCCAAGCTGTATGGGTCCTAATGCCCTTCCCTTCGACAACATCGGTGGCGTGAAGAGGGGAGACTTGCAGCATGGGCAACTGCCGGTCTCCCATACAAACTTGCGAAGGCCTCAGTCAACATCGAAAATCGATGGACACCTCCTTGAGCCAGTGTGCAAAGGTGGGTGGAGTAGTAGACTTCCAGGTCAGAAGAATAAGTTTCTTAGTCACCACCATTCCTAGATGCAGAGCAATCCGCATGTCGTGCGGCAACTCAAGAGTCAGTGCAGAGCATCCAAAGATGGCGAGGTCGTGATTCGGCTGAATGTCTCTACAAGAGGCTTTTGAGAGCCACTCAAACATTGCAGTGCAAAAGTTGTATAATGTAGGGCAAAACCAGAAAAGATGTGCTCGTGAGCCCTCAGTAGAGCGGCACTTGTCGCAATCAGGAGACACAGATGGGAAGATGCGATTCAGTTTTGTTTTTGAATAATGCAATCTATGCATCACCTTGTACTGGATTAACCTGCAGCGTTAATAGAACAACAGTAAACCCGGGACATTACCTCCTCCCAAAGTTCCGCTGATATCTCTGAGTTCAAGTCCCTAGCCCAGGCTTCCCTAATAAAATCTGTAGAAACCAAAGGAGTAAAACAATTCACAAATTTTGATATTAACTGTTTGGGGTCTGGAGGGAGCAAGAGGTTTTCGAGAAAGGGATGTGTGGTGGAAATAGGCTCGAAGTGTGGGCACTTTTCCTTAACGAGTGTCTAACTTGCAGACAGTGAAAAATTGTGAATTTGGAAGGTTGAACTTGCGCATCTGCACAACCCCAATACACGGAATATATTTGAGAGAATAAGGGGACCTTTCTTGGCTCAGTGTCATATTACCTCACATACATTGTGACCTTGACCTGTCTAGTCCCATGAGTGGGTGTGGTGCATAACCGGATTCCTTTATTCAATTTATTTCACATTGCTTCCGTGATACCACTATTCTTTCAACTTTTTTTTGAAAGTATATTTATGTAATCTTGTAAATTGTCTGGCAGCCTTTTTGTTCTTGTTTTTGATTTGTTGTGTCTGTGCTCCACCTGGAGCTGCATTCCCTTTGTATTGTTTTGTACGTCTTCAATATGTTTTGTCTTTGTAAAACTGAAAATTGTAAATAAAGTATTAAAAAAAAGAAAATTGATGGGCAGCCCAAGAAAAAGTGTGTGTGTGTGTGTGTGTGTGTGTGTGTGTGTGTGTGTGTGTGTGTGTGTGTGTGTGTGTGTGTGTGTGTGTGTAAACTGGTTGAGCAGAGAGCAATATCCCAGGCTGCCAGAGAGCAAAAGGATTCTTGATTCAGTAGGTCTCAAGCTGGAAATGAAGAGATGGTTGATATGTAGTTCACATAAGATGTAGAATTAGTGAGATAGAACGACAGCAGTGCAGAGACTATCAGCAAGGGAGAGACATTCAGATGGATAATATGAGGATGTGTGTTTCATTTTCCCCTGCTAGTCGCCGGTATAAAGTGAAAAGGGTGCTTCATTCTCTACCCACCGGTCTCGGGTGCAATGTGAGAGTGGGGGGCGTATTCATTTTGTGGATAGCAGTCCCTACCACAGACTGGGAGTGTGGGGTTCTGTCATTCTCTGGTTCTCTGTGAGTGTGTGAATTTTATTCTGTACAGGCCAGTCTCTGTTACAGTCTGAGAGTGTAGGTTTCATTCTGTATCTGTCAGTCTCTGTTACAGTGTGAGAGTGTGGGTTTCATTCTGTATCTGTCAGTCTCTGCGACAGTGTGAGAGAGTGGGTTTCATTCTGTATCTGTCAGTCTCTGTTACAGTGTGAGAGAGTGGGTTTCATTCTGTATCTGTCAGTCTCTGATACAGTGTGAGAGTGTGGGTTTCATTCTGTATCTGTCAGTCTCTGATACAGTGTGAGAGTCTGGGTTTCATTCTGTATCTGTCCGTCTCTGCTACAGTGTGAGAGTTAGGGTTTCATTCTGTATCTGTCAGTCTCTGTTACAGTGTGAGAGTGTGGGTTTCACTCTGTATCTGTCAGTCTCTGCAACAGTGTGAGAGTGTGGGTTTCATTGTGTATCTGTCAGTCTCTGCTACAGTGTGAGAGTGTGGGTTTCTTTCTGTTTCTGTCAGTCTCTGTTACAGTGTGAGAGTGTGGGTTTCATTGTGTATCTGTCAGTCTCTGCTACAGTGTGAGAGTGAGGGTTTCATTCTGTATCTGTCAGTCTCTGTTACAGTGTGAGAGTGTGGGTTTCATTCTGTATCTGTCAGTCTCTGTTACAGTGTGAGAGTGTGGGTTTCATTCTGTATCTGTCAGTCTCTGCTACAGTGTGAGAGTGTGGGTTTCATTGTGTATCTGTCAGTCTCTGCTACAGTGTGAGAGTATGGGTTTCTTTCTGTTTCTGTCATTCTCTGTTACAGTGTGAGAGCGTGGGTTTCATTCTGTATCTGTCAGTCTGTGCTACAATGTGAGAGTGTGGGTTTCATTCAGTATCTGTAAGTCTCTGCTACAGTGTGAGAGTGTGGGTTTCATTCTGTATCTGTCAGTCTCTGATACAGTGTGAGAGTGTGGGTTTCATTCAGTATCTGTCCGTCTCTGCTACAGTGTGAGAGTGAGGGTTTCATTCTGTATCTGTCAGTCTCTGTTGCAGTGTGAGAGTGTGGGTTTCATTCTGTATCTGTCAGTCTCTGCTACAGTGTGAGAGTGTGGGTTTCATTGTGTATCTGTCAGTCTCTGCTACAGTGTGAGAGAGTGGGTTTCATTCTGTATCTGTCAGTCTCTGTTACAGTGTGAGATTGTGGGTTTCATTCTGTATCTGTCAGTCTGTGCTACAGTGTGGGAGTGTGGGTTTTATTCTGTATCTGTCAGTCTCTACTATCGTGTAAGTTTCGGTTTCGTTCTGTATCTGTCTGCTCCAGCGTTACGGATGTTGTCTCATTCCCGTACCTGTGAATATCTGACTCAGTGTGAGCCGGTGGGTTTTTTTCTCCTTCTTTCCCGCTGTTCCACCAATCTAGTGAATACTCTTAAAATAGAATCTGTATTCACTGAGCTATTCTTAGAACAAGAGTCTTCGGCAGTTGGAAGATGTTAAAATTGTGAGAGGGACTGTGAACTGATGAATAATGACGGTTGTGTTGAGCAGCACATTCAGCGTCATAGGGTCATATGGCAAACAGACCGTTCGGCCCGGCATAATTCTGCCTGCTATTCGCTGCTAAACCACGCAGCGCCAAGTGAGCAACATCTGATCCGTAAACCTCTGTGGTTCGGCAACACAACTTCTGAAACGTTGAATGAAAATAAGCAAAATAAATATATTAATTATTTTTAAAAAATAAGTGCGTAATTAATTTCATAAATTGATCGAAATAAAACCCACCAAAGCAGCCTGTCTCATATACCTGCATTATTTATATGAATACATTTCCCTCAGCAATTCTAAATTGCTGCCTTCACCGTGTATCTCGGCACTCTTGCGTTTGCTGAATCTGTCACATATTCCTCAATGTGAACCGGTGCGTGAATCTAATCGAGTTATATCCCACTCATGAACCTTATAAGAATCTTTTTGATTTTCTGATGACAGTTTCGGACTCCTCTGCAATATGCCATGCATTTTGATTTGGAAAATTGCAACTACGTTGTTCTGTGCAGCACTGAGAGTTTGGGAGCAGGAATTCGAGGGAAGCTCCAGTTTGACATCTGGAATTATCCAAAGGTTCACATTGCAGCAGGCGGTTGACTGATGAACTCTGGGAAATTGCAGTCACTGGTACGTCACTGCACAGCCGGGAATGTTCCGCTCGTCAGGGACATGGCTGGCGGGAGACCTTGTTCCGGTGATGCAAGACACCGTGTCCTATGTTACACCCGTCAGTGCAGAAGAACGAGTTGAAAGTAGGTGAATGGACAGCGGATGGCGAATAGATTCACATTAAAATGTGAACACATCACCTGGACATGTTGGGTTCATGGAACAGCAGAGAACAGGAACAAGCCCTGTGAATCACTACTCCTGCGCTGAACAAGATACCGAATGAGACTAAATTCTGATTATTGTACATGACCCATCTCCCTTCATTCACTGGATGCTCATGTGCTTTGACCGAATATTTACCGTTATGGGAATCTAGAGGTTATATCCGAATAGAAGGCGAACCTTTGCCATCACCTCCCTTGATGAAGTAAATATTTGAGAAGGCAAAAGAAAACACTGATGGCTTAAAAAGGTGGAGGGCAACTTAAAGACATCCCCAAAAAGGAACAGGAGGGCTGGTGAGCTAGTCGTAACTGGAATAAACTTGGGTGGTGAAATGGAATCCAGATATAGAGGTAGGAATGACAGAAAACCAGCCTGTACACATACTGTACATATACTGTTCACATACAGACTTAGTCATGACACAGCAACATGATCAGGAGTTAGCAAAGATACACACAGGAGAGGATTCTGAAGATTATGGGAAATATCGATGGATACAGGCACGGATTTGGATTATACTTGATAGTGGTAAATTTGAGTTGCGGAATTGTGAAAGAAACCAGATGATGTATTGGCACCATGACATTTGTGGGCATCAAGGATCAGATAGAACTGTGGAACAGTTGAAGAATCTGTGTCGGTGGCCAAAACTGCGAGGAGATGTACATTATTGTAAGAATTGTTTGATTTGTGAACAGTGATAACACAGATAAATCGGCTAGAAAAGCAGTTTCAGGATACGCCCCATAGGGGGACCATGTGTTAACTTGCAGGTTTGCTTTGTTTGATCTTCACCTCCATCCCTGGAAGACTGAACTATATCCCCGAGATAGTGGATGCATTCACCAAGTGGATAGAGACTTTCCCAACTAGATAATGAAAACCGCTGACGTTGCAGTCAGGATTTTGTTTGGAGAGAGTTTTTACCCGTCGTGCATTGCCGAGGATTCTAGAATCGGATCATGGTCCCCGATACACCGCACAGGCGATACAAAATGTAATGAAACTGTCTGGGGAAAAACATAGGTTGGTATCCCTTATCGACCACAATACAGTGCAATTGTTGAATGGATGAGTGGGACTTTAAAGGAAATGCGAAAATAAAAGGGTTAGAATCCTTGTTTTGCCTGGATTTATCATCAACTGAGTTTGTTGGCATTGGAAAGGACACATGCTACCAGCAATTAATTGACTCTATTAAGTAGGCCTATTATGTCGTTGCGCATAAATGGAGACGGAAGAAACAGCAGAGCAAAGCTTATTTCAAGGTGCGAACAGAACCGCGGGAGTTGGAAATCGGACAGAAGGTTATAATGTCTTTCCATCAGCCAAGCCCCTTTACAGCTTCGAGATTTGTAGGGACATGTGGTATCGCTGACAGAGCCAGTTCACCAGTATATTGAATTCAGACTGTTCCAAACAAGTTGGACTGGTATCATATTAACCCACGCAAACCCCTTGGAGATAGTCAATGTCATCTAGTAGCTCAGTTCTAGACAGCATCTTGTCAAAGGGATGCTCTGGACCGAGATGAGATCATACTCTTAGATTCACGTTTCAGGCAATCGACGGTAATGCGGATTAAGAGCGGTTGTCCACTCAGTGAATTGGGCAACTAATTCCGGTTTGTACCCGGAGGAGAAGGATTGTTCACATGTTTGCACTCGCCCGAGTCAAAGCGGGGAAAATGGGAGAGAGAAACGGATGGGAGAACGGGTTTATTACGTGGTCTTCTGCAAATAAAGTGGGAGTTAATGGATCTGGTGTAAATGCATTTTAATAACCCTAACCCTAGCCATGGTAGGACCATTCATGATGTCAGAAGGTTTGGTATCGAGGGAAAGTAGGCTGGTGTATTCAGAAATGACTCCCACAGAAGCAGAGGATAGTTGTGGATGGAGCGGTTTCACTCCGGATGTCGGTGACCAGTGGCGTCCTGCAGAGAACAGATCGGAGACCCCCGGATTGTTGTATTTTTATGAACGATTTGGATGAAGAGGTGGAGGGGGTCGCTTATTTGCAATGATGTGGAGATTGATGGAATTATGGATGGCATAAAAGGTAGTCACAGATTACAAGAGGACAGTGACAGGACGCAGAGCAGCGCTGAGAAGTTACAGATGGAGCTCAAACGGGAAAGGTACGAAGTGATTCAATTTGGAAGGATGAATTTGAAGACAGAGGTGATATTTTCTCGACTCTACCGAGGGCCGCACATTAGTACGAGCTCCACAATGGAAACAGAGTGATGAGACTTTCTCCAATAGGCCGAGGGCCGCTTATCGGTACGAGTATCACAATAGGCAAGGAGAGGTGCATTGCAGAAGCAGGAAGAAATGTGATTGAAAGGAGAGATTGAACACTTCTGCTGTTCTGCACACACTTATAGCGACGATCGGAAGTCAATATACCCGACAGTAAATCAGGAACCTGCGGATTGTTCAAAGATTTTACTTGCTGCTTTTGTTCAGACAGAGAATGGATGGAGAAATTGTGGTAGAATTGTCCCAAGTTTGCGAATATCTTTCAAGTTAAATAGACTGCATGGCATGTCACGGGTACGGGGTGGTCAGGTCTTTCACTGGCCCAGGTCAGTTCCTGCAAACGGCCCACGTGTGCGCTGGAAAACATTGTTCTTCAAACTGTCCACAGCCCTCGCTAATCTCCCGGAGGCATGTACCCTTTTTGATCACAGAACTCTGGAATATCGCAGTGGATCTTTTAAATTATTTCGAGGAACATGAGTGCTATGTACTTTATTGTGACACATGTCAGAAGTCACTGTGATTTCCAACACTTAAAGCGCCCGGAATGACTGGAACGAACGAAAGAAAAGAATGAACGAATGTTCCCCTTTAATAAAGAAGTGTTCTCAATTTCACCCGCCAGAACAAACTCCTTCCCTCAATTTCAGAAGCGAATGTGCTTCGGCAAATGTTACAAATTAAATGACTTCAAGATAAATACCTACTTTAAAAGCAACACAGATATAGCTGAAGCAAGGTAAAATGGAAAATAACCTGGAAAAAAGCACATAATATTTTGTAGTAAGGTACCTGGACATAGATCGCAATATCCCTTGAGGAGTGTAATTCATGACAGGGGAACAGTGAGTAAAAATAGTTTAACGTAAGTGTTTGTGCAGTTGGTTGTCACTAATGTCGCTGGCGTGACAACCACGCTAATTGCCTCAGTGAAATTACTCTCACCTCAATAAAAGTCTGCTAAACCGATCACCAGTCCAGCTGAGCAGCTGAAACGCTCCGTACAACTGAACGCTGCTTCTGACGGAATATGGGATATCCAGCGATTTACTACATCGCGGCCATTTACTATCCCACATTTGTAGCAGTTGGTGTCCCCGGTAAGATGCCGGAGCTGGTCACTTTATGTATGGTGGCGTCGTTACTCTTCTGCGGTATCCGCACTGTTACTGAGCACAGATGCTACCGTCGACTGAAACGTGTTTCTGGAATGGAGGATTCAGGCATCCAATGGTTTTATTTCCATTTTCCATACTTTGATCATAGTGTTCTCTTTTATTGTTAAATATGTTCGTGCTGATATTGACATTGTTTCATAATTTCACCTCGCTGGGCTTCCTGAAGTGATATCTGTTTTTCCAGGTCCGAGTTTCTATCAGTGCAGACACTTCGACCTTATAACAACGTGGCAGCTTATTTATATGACGGTCCAGTCTATTTTCGACACGTAGGTCTGTTCTTCTGTAAGTCAGTAATGTGAACTCGTGCTTTATATCTCATTGACTCCACTTTCTCACCGCTACAAACAATCCCTTCAACTCTTTCACCTTTAATAATGGAAATGGTGTTGTTTACAGGAGCGATCGACAGCTCACCGGTACGTCAGCCGTGGAACTCGGATGCCTCGCTCTAAACTGTGGGAAGGTCGACAATCCACTGACACTCACATCCGTCATTGTCCTCCAGCCGGAGTGCAGCGACCGAGACCGCACGCACTGGGTTCACGCTTTCCACTTCCAAATAGACCATACCCTGCATAGCATCGGTAGAATGGGGGCATTCAGGGAGCTGACCGTATTTCTATTTTGTTTCCAAATTTCTTGCAGTTAATTTAACGGCGATTGTGATCCTTTCTCGGGGAAAATGCGGACTCTCCAAATGCATCACCCGTTACCTGGTTGGAATGGCAACAGCGGATCTGATGGTGGTTATCATTGTTGCTTTAGTGGATCAGACCAACAATATCTACATTTATTCCAGATCCCTGCTCATCACTCCTGTATGCGCTCTGACACTTGTATTTGCGGCTATAACGCAGGACTGCTCTGTTTGGTTTACGGTCAGTTTTACCTTCGATCGCTTCATCGCAATATGTTGCCGAAAGCTGCGGGAACGATACTGCATCGAGAGAACAGCAACGGTGGTTATTGTGACCGTGGTTATAGTGAGCTGCGGGAAATGTGTCCCGTTATACTTTGCCATTGAACCTTACGTCATCATTGACAACACGCCGTGGCGTTGCGCCCTCACATATGAATACGCTACTTCAGCCGTGTGGAGAGGATACGCATTACTGCAGAGCATTTTAACACCATTGCTACCAATCGGCTTAATCCTGGTGTTTAACGGGTTAACCGTAAGGCATATCGTTGTGACAAATAGAGTCCGTAGAAGGCTTCGGCACAGCAGCGACAATCAGAAAGATGCCGAGGTGGAAAAACGCAGAAAATCGATGATTTTGCTGTTTTCTATATCAGCTAATTTCATATTATTGTGGATGCCCTATGTAGCCCGTTCTCTAAAATGGCAAGTGCAGAACTATTTTTACGAGGACAGATATTTGAGTTCCCCGGTATACATTCTACAACAATTTGGGTACATGTTACAATTTCTCAGCATGTGTACCAATACTTGTATCTATACACTGACACAGAGGAAATTCAGAGAAGAGTTGAGGAATGGAATGAAGTATGTGTTTACATTAAATGGCCATCTGTGTAGATAACGCCCGCGTCTAATGACAATTCAGCGGAGTTTTCAAATAAAGCCGTTTTACAATGAACCGGTTTGGCAAATATGTCATTAATTCAAACAATCATATGCCTGGCCATCCGGAAATTGCAGAATTGCCGGAAGATTGCTGACCTCATACAGTTCAGGTCGGTAGCAATACAAACGCTCAGTGCTGCTGGCGTGATTGTTACTTTGGTTGAATTATTTTCCAAACTATCACAGACACTCGACTGTCACAAGGGCAGGGATGGCTTCAAGAATTTCCGGGTTTTAGATGTTTCAAAATGGACAGGGCCGGATAACAGAGTGTAAAGTGAGTGCGATAGGAAACCAGGGATAGTATCGCAGCTGCAGAAAGGGAGGAAAACGTGGAACGTTTGTTTGTTAATGGACTGTGAGACGAACACAGAAACATGAACGGCGCGATCACCCCATTTGGAGTATTCTGTACAGCCGCCCACTAGATTTACAAAAGAAAAACAAATTGCAACGGGAACGGTGAGGAACCAATCGGGAAGCGGATCTTGGACATGTGCAATGTTATTGGCACGGGTAAGTGAAAATTCCACAATATTCATTGGCACCTTCCCAGGGTAAAAGTTCTGGCATAATCTCTCAGTTGTGTGCTGGAAGGATTCATGTCAATATAAAAAAAAAGGCGGTCTAGCGAACAGTCCAGACCGGATCTAATATTAGAAAAGAGAACGGATCAGGTGACAGGTCTCTCCGAGTGTCAGCATGTCAGAACAATAGGGCAGAACTCCCCTCTATTTAACGTACACGGGGATATGACTAGGGAGCATGGGATGTATTTAACTGGAGATCTGCGATGTGTGGTGCTTCCTGTCCAGAACTTGGGAAGTTAAATAAGGAAATGCACAACAGATATGTGGAAATTGTTCAGAAAACACTTACGTGGGTTCAGTATAAGCTTGTCTCATTGAGGCAGGCAAAGGGTGATAGCGTAAAGTAACCCTTGCTGACAAGAAATATGGAACAGCTCGTCAAGGTGAAGAAAGGAAGATACTTCAGGTTCAAGTTGAACGGATCAGATAGGGTTATGGTGAGTCAGCATGTAGACAGAAAAATAATTTTACAATGGACTTCAAAGTTAGAAGGAGATTAGAGATGCACTAAGATAAATGAAGAACAGAAGGATGACTAGAGAGAATGTGGGCAGATCAGAGGTAAAAGAGGAAAACCTGTATCTGGAGTCCAATTGAGGCAGTGAAGCTCCTCACTGAATACATTGATCAATGTGAACACAGTGTAAAAAGGCAGATATGCTCGAACAAGCCGACGCTGAGAAAGAGGATGCGATAGAAACTTGGAAAACATTATGATAAATGATTCCCCGATACCGGAAGGGATATAGTGCAGGTAATAGATGATTCCCCAATACCGGAAAGGATATAGTGCAGGTAATAGATGATTCCCCGATTCCGGAAGGGGTATAGTACAGGTAATAGATGATTCCCCAATACCGGAAAGGATATAGTGCAGGTAATAGGTGATTCCCCAATACCGGAAAGGATATAGTGCAGGTAATAGATGATTCCCCGATACCGGAGGGGATATACTCCAGGTAATTTGGAAGGCGAGCGAAGACATTGCTGCGCTTTTGAACAGGATATTAATGTCTTCTCTGGCCACGGAAGTAGAACTAAATGATTGGAGGGTGAAAAATGTTATTCATTTGTTGATGAAAGATAATAGGGATAGTTTTTGGAATTATAGACCAGGGCGTCTTACATCAGTAGTGGTTGAACTATTGGAGAGGAGTATTGAAGAGGGAATTTAAGAGTATTTGGAGAAACGTAGTCTGGCTACGGAGAGTCAACATGGCATGTTGTCCTTAATGAGTCAGATTGAATTATTTGAAACAGTGAAAATAAAACAAACAGAAGAATCAGAATAGTCGATGTGGGTGATTTAATTTTGGTCAGGCGTTTGATCAGTTCCCCATAGTAGATTCATTCAGAAAGTCAGAAGGCATGGGATCCAGGGAAACCTGGCTGCGTTGATTCAGAATTGGCTTCCTAACAGAAGGTGGATGATGTAGTAGACAGAGTGAATTCTGGCTGGAAGACAAAGGGCAGCCGTGTTCCGCATGGAGAGTCGAAACTTCGGTACACTTTACAACTCAATTGCGAGTCTGCAGTTACAGTGCTGCAAGAAATAGGGTTGAGGAAATAACCGATTTAATCTGATCACCCTACAGCACCCGGATAATTAATGGAATTAGGGCTGATGACGTAAGCAAATCGCTGAGCGATTGACTGGACCAGCGCGTTTCTGAACTGACCTGTTATTTACATATTGCAGGGCAAATGCTGCAATGACTTCAAAGCATCTTTTCCAGTGGCGCCCTACAACTTAAAACCAGCATTTCAAACTGATCAGCAGCAGCTCTTGCTGCTCATGAAAAGAACCAGCCTTCCAAAATGCCAATTCCAAATTCCCACTTCAAGTACACACCATTTTATCCTAATATCAACCTCGGAATCGTGGTTTTATCGTATCTGGTGTAGATACGCTCATATTTCGCTCCATTTAACCCTGAATCCACATGACCGGTGTGGAATCCGTGTCTCCCTCTGAAATCAGTTTTAAATGAAACACATAAAACTACACAAACTAAAAACGCAGCGAAGGCAAAGCAAGTACCCGGTCTCAAACTTGTCTTTCTTGAAAACCATCGCAGACTGTTGGAGAATAGAGAATAAACAATTTCCAAAGCTTCCATCTCCTCATGTTATAACCATCCATTAACTCAGTCTCTATGCTTCAGTGTGTGCAAGGACAGAGGGATCGAACAGTATCAACGACTTTCTAGATTGGTCGGTGCTGTGAGACATTAACGCTCTAACCCAGATACACATCAGACAGACATAGGAAACCACCGCACAGAAACAGGGTCTTCAGCCCGTCCAGTCAGTGAGGAATTATTTAACTGCCTACTCCCATCGACCTCACCCGGACCGTGGCCATCCATATCCCTCTCATCCGTGTACTTCTCTAATCATCTCTTAAACGTTGACATCGGAATCTCAATTACCATTTGTGTTGACAGCACTGTCTACACTCTGACCACCCTCTGAGTGAAGAAGTTTCCTCTCATGTTTCCCTTAAACATTTCACATTTCACCCTTCACCCATGATCTCCAGTTGTATTGTCGCCCAACATCAGCAGAGAAAGCCCGCTTGCATTTACACTCTCTATACGCCTCATACTGTTGTATACCTCTGTCAAATCTCCCCTCAGTCTTCTACCCGCACGGAATAACGTGCTGACATATGTAATCTTTCCTTTTATTTAAAAAACATCCATTCCCGGCAATAGCCGTTTAGATTTTTTTTCTCATTCATTCAATCTAATTTGCATCTTTCCAGCAGGCAGTTGAGCCCACCCCCACACAATATTCCAAATTGAGCCCCAATAAAGCCTTAAACTACAGCAACGTGACATCCCAACTCCTGTACTCAGTACTTTGGTCTCGGAAGGCGAAAGTGCGAAAAGCTGTTTCTACGACCCTGTGTAACTGCGCCGCAACTTTCATTGAATTATCGACCTGCATTTCCAGATTCGTTTGTTCTATCGAACTCCTCAGTGCCCTATTTCTCATTGTGTCAGACCAACCCTGGCTGGTCCGCCCAAAGGGCAACATCTAACAATTGTGTGCGTTAAATGCGATCTGACATTTTTCAGCCCATTTTTCCAGCTGGTCCAGATCCCGTTTCATTCTCCGGTACTCTTCCTCACTGTCGACTACACCCGCAATGCTGGTGTCACCGACAAATTTGCTGATCCAGTTAACGCCATTATTGTCCAGTCATTGATATAGATGACAAACAACAACGGACGCATTGTTAAATTCTCCTGCAGTATTAATAGACGCATTGAGAGTAATCTGGAAAAGAAAGGCGTCGTAGCTTTAAATAATGAAACGATTGGGCTTAAATAGTGAGATACGGTACACTAGATAGAACATAGAATATTACAGTACAGTACAGCCCATCGTCTCACGAGGTTCTGATAACCTTTCAACTAATTTAAGTTCAAACTAATACATCCCCGCTGCGTCTGAATCAGAATCAGAACCAGATTTAATATCATCGGGATATGCTGTGAAACTTGTGAACTTTACTGTAGCAGTACAATGAAATGCAGGATAATTAAATATATATATATATATATATATATATATATATATATATATATAAAGAAAAAACAAACAAACCTGAGTTGCAGGTGGCAGAGGGGAAGTAGCTGCTCCTGATTCGCTGAGCGTGAGCTTTCAGGCTTCTGTATCTCCATCCTGATGGTAACACCGTGCAGAGGGCATGTCCTGTTGGTGGGCAACTTTACTGATGGACGCCACTGTTACAAGAATCACCCCTGGTAATAATGATCAGTGAAGAACCGAGAATCTGCATTTGTCAACAAGAAACTTTTATTATTTCAACTATAAAGCAGATAGGTTCACACGTCATCTTCACTCCATGACACTCCAATGAACAGTCAATGATGAGACAAGGCATTACCAGGGAAAGGAGTCGACGCTGGTCAGAGAGGCGAAAGGAGGGACTGGGGAAAAAGAGACGGGGACAGAGACTGATAAGGTAGCGATCGAAAGATGAGGGTAGAGAAGACCGGCAAAGTCGAGGGATCAGGTGTGGAGAGAGTTCGGGGACTGGAGAATGATATTAGATATGGAGAGAGATCGGATTCGGGAGTTTGGTGTCGGTAGAAAGCGGGAGGTGTATAGCCGGGAGAGAGAAACGCGGACGGAAAGGGGAACTGTGCAGAGAGCGGGAGCCGATGGAGTGATTGGATGAGAAACAGAATGGCGGAGGGAAAGTCCAGAGGAGGGCGAGGGGTTGGCGTAGGTAGAGAGAAAGGCTGCGAAAGAGAGGCTGGGGTTACGGAGAGACCGGATAGAGAGAATATCGGAGACAGGTTGGGGAGAAAGAGACTGGGAAATGTAAAGAGACGATGGCGAGAGTCTGAGAAAAGGACAGGAGAGATAGAGAGAGATGCAGCCCAGATTCTCGGAGAATAGAATCGGCAGAGGGAGAGGGAAACGGAGGGAGACAGAGAGTGGACAGTGTAGAGGGAGAATTGTATGACAGAGCAAGGGTAGAGAGATAAGGCAGAGATTTGGGACGGAGGGTCTGAGGACAGACTCTGGAAGAGAGACCGGGGAAGTCGAGAGAGGTCGAGGGTTTAGAGAAAGACGAAGGGGCGGAGGATGTCGACAGATCTGGGGTGAGAAGAGATATTTGGGAATCGGGGTGAGGAGGGAGATTGGAAGAGAACTCGGAAGGGGAGACCCCGAGACCCGGCTGTGTGTGTGTGGGTGGGTAGCATGACCAGCGTAGTCTGAACACCGAGGACAATTCCTGATTACATAATAGTTGACGAGTCCATTCTGAGCAAAATTATCATTATCATCCTGTGGCCGGTATTTACATTTATGTCCTATTGTTGTTAAATTATCCTACAATATTATCAGGCGTATTGAGAGTAGTTAATTAATAATTAACTACTAAAGAATAATTAATCGATTGGACTTAAATAGTGAGATGCGGTACACGAGATAGAGCATAGAATATAGAATATTACAGTACAGTACAGCCCATCGTCTCATGAGTTTCTGACAGGCTTTCAACTAATTCAAACTGACACATCCCTGCTGCAACTGAATCAGAATTAGAAACAAACTTAATACCACAGGCATACGTCGTCAAACTTGTTAACTTGACGGTAACAGTACAATTAATCGCCTTCTCGATGGTAACACTGTTTAGAGGGCGTGTCCTGTTGGTGGGCAACTTTAATGATGGACGCTACTGTTACAAAAATCATCCGTTATAATAATGAACAGTGAGGTACCGAGAATCTGCATTGATCAGCAAGTAAATTTAATTATTTCAACCAGAATGCACGTAGGTTCAGCCGCCATCTTCACTCCATGACACTCCACGAGCAGTCAATGAGGAGAAAAGTTATTACCGGGGAAAGGAGTCGACTCTGGCCAGAGTGACGGGAGGGAGGGACTGGGGAGAAAGAGACCGGGACAGAGACTGGTGAGGTAGCGAGAGAAAGAAGTGGGTAGATAAAGACCATGGGGAGGGAGGCCGGGAAAGTCGAGGGATCTGGTGTGGAGAGAGATCGGGGGTTGCTGAAAGATTTTCGATGGGGAGAGAGATCGGAGTCGCGTGTTTGGTGTCGGTAGAAAGCGGGAGGGGGATAGACGGGAGAGAGATGACCTGCGAGGTGATGCGTTTTGTAGACTCAAGTAAGAGCAGGATGTCTACATTATTGATAAGGATTTAGTAGTTTTGAGAATTGTTTATAAATCCAAAGATCCACGATGGCACTGGCGATACACGTGACGTATTGCCGACAGCTCGCAAAATGTCTAGATTTATATCAGCTGAACCATTGTCGCTGCAATGTGAAACCCCTAATTTCCCTTTAAGAAACGTACTGTTGATCTGTCTAAATTACTCAGCAGTTTAACGAGCTGCTGAAGGACCAGATGGACTTGACTCTCGGGAATGCAGGTGCGGCACCTTTCAGCGATCAGCGAAGGTCAGCTATTACCATTGCCGGAAAAGAGGTCGGTTCGGAAGACTTCAAGCCAGACTAAATCGCCGGGCTATGAAGCATCCTTTACCCGGCATCTTCTTAGCCAAAGGCGAATTACTTGAAAACACAATACATTACGTAAGCACAACATTGCAGTTTCGGAGGAAAATGAGGGACTGCTGTCTTCTCTGTTTCATGGAGACATGGCTCAGTTCGGTGGCTCAATCCACCGTTCGGAGATGATAAGAAGGTATTGTGGTGCTGGTGGGTGGGCGGGGGCTGGAACGGCGGTGTTGTTTCGTGATAAATTCTTCATGCTCTCCGTATATAGCGGTCTTGCCGCACCCTTGTTCTCCCAATCACAACATCCAATGATTGAGTTCTGTCGGTGCTGCTACCGAGAGTTTCTCCTCATTGATCCGGACGGCACTTCACATACCGCCAGAGCAGATGTTAAGCAAGCATACCATGTACTGAGTGCCGCGACCAGCAAACAAGGAACTGCCTAAGCTGAGGACTTTCAAATCATTGCGGGGTTTCTATCAGGCTTATTTAATGAATTCTAAGCTCATTTGTCATAAGCACGTCATCCTCAGTACCAGGGGTTCCCACACACTCGACCACTGCTAGAGCAAGATCAGGAAAGCCAACCATTCCACCCTCAGAACATATTTCGGGCATTATGAACGTCTGGTTTTCTTTCTCCTACCTCCACCCAGGCGGAGGGTAAGGAACAAGACAACAGATGTATCGGCAACAAAATCGCGGGAATCGGAGGGCCAACTACTGAACTGCTTCGAGGCGATAGACGGAAACAAAAATGACTGAGGGCTCATAGGAGAAAATGAATGTCACCATCTTCATAAAAACACTGGACAACGAGTGTTTCCCACTGATTAATTCAGAGCCCAGAGTGTTCTTTAACCAGAAGCACTGGGTAAAGAAGAGATCTGCAAAGTGCTGAGCAGTAGATACGTGGCAATATTTATCACATTTATTCATTATTATTATTTCTCTGCAAGTTTTGTTTTACATTTTGCTGGGTTTGATAGTTGTCTATTGCTGTAGGCAATGTTTCGTCAGATTCCCTGATGGTCTAGTGGTTAGGATTCGGCGCTCTCACCGCCGCGGCCCGAGTTCGATTCCCGGTCAGGGAATTAAAATATTGCCTGCTGTAATTTAATCAGACACATATACTTTATTGATCCCGTAGGAACTTGGGTTTCGTTGCAGTCGCACCAACCAAGAATAGTGTAGAAATATAGCAATATAAATCCATGAATGATTAAATAATAATGGGTAAATTATGCCAAGTGGAAATTAGTCCAGGACCAGACTATTGGCTCAGGGTGTCTGACATTCCGAGGAAGGAGCTGTAAAGTCTGACGGCCACAGTCAGGGATGACTTCCTATGACGCTCGGTGTTGCATCTCGGTGGAATGAGTCTCTGGCTGAATGTACTCCTGTGCCTAACCAGTACATTATGGATTGGATGGGAGACATTTTCCAAGATGGCATGCATCCTCTTTTCAGACACCACCGTCAGAGAGTTCATTTCCACCCCCACGACATCACTGGCCTTACGAATGAGTTTGTTGATTCAGTTGGTGTCTGCTACCCTCAGCCTGCTGCCCCTGCACACAACAGCAAACATGATAGCAGTGGCCACCACAGCCTCGTAGAACATCCTCAGCATCGTCCGGCAGATGTTAAAGGACCTCAGTCTGCTCAGGAAATAGAGACGGCTCTGACCCTTCTTGTAGACAGCCTCAGTGTTCTTTGACCAGTCCAGTCTGTTGTCATTTCGTATCCCCAGGTGTTTGCAATCCTCCATCATGTCCACACTGACCCCTTGAATGGAAACAGGGGTCACCGGTGCCTTAGCCCTCCTCTGGTCCACCACCAGCTCCTTAGTCTTTTTCACATTAAGCTGCAGATGATTCTGCTCGTACCATGTGACAAAGTTTCCCACCATAGCTCTGTACTCAACCTCATCTCCCTTGCTGATGCTTCCAACTATGGCAGAGTCAGCAAAAAACTTCTGAAGATGGCAAGATTCTGTGCAGTAGTTGAAGTCCGAGGTGTAGATGGTGAAGAGAAAGGGAGACAGGACAGTCCCCTGTGGAGCACTAGTGCTGCTGACCACTCTGTCTGACACATAGTGTTGCAAGCGCACGTACTGTGGTCTGCCAGTCAGGTAATCAATAATCCATGACACCAAGGAAGCATCCACCTGCATCACTGTCAGATTCTCACCCAGCAGAGCAGGGCGGATGGTGTTGAACGCACTGGAGAAGCCAAAAAACATGACCCTCCCTCACCGTGCTCGCCGGCTTGTCCAGATGGGCGTAGACACGGTTCAGTAAGTAGACGATGGCATCCTCAACTCCTAGTTGGGGCTGGTAGGCGAACTGGATAATGCGCTTATTTTGAATTATCGTGTGTATTAACTTGCTGCCACTACAACCCCATTCCTGTCTGTGCTTAACCTGCATCCGCCTGATTCAGCAACGTAAGACCACAAAGTATAGGAAAGAATTAGGCCTTTTGGCCCATCGGGTTTTCTTCGACATTTCCTCTCAGCCTCATTCTCCTGCTTTCTACTGGTAGAATTTCATGCCCTGATCAATCAAGAATCTATCGATCTCTGACAAATATACAAAGAGACTCGGACTCCACAGGGGCCTGTGGCAACGAATCCGACAGATTCGCCACTCGCTGGCTGAACAACTCACTCCTCATCTCTCTTCTAAAAGGATGCTCCTCTATCTCGCGGCTGCGTCCTTTGGTCTTAGATTCTCCCACCATAGGAAACATCCTCTCAACATCCGCCCTATCAAGGCCTTTCACCATTCGATAGCCTCCAATGAGGTCCCTCGCAATCTACTGACCTCCAGTGAATGCAGGCCCGGCGCCATCAAACGCTCTTCGTATCACTAACCATTCAATCCCAGCATCATTCCTCTGAATCTCCTTTCAACCCTCTCCAGCTTCAGCCATACGTTCTCAGGTAAGGGAACTAAAACTGCTCACAATACTCCAAGCGAGGCCTCGCCAGTTCTTTATAAAGTCTCTGAATCAGAACCTTGCTTTATATCCTCGTCCTCTTGAAAGGAATGCGAGCATCGCATTGGCCTTCCTCATCACAGACTCAACCTGCAAATTAACCTTTGGGACATGATGGTGCCGATGTGTACGTCACAATGGGAGGCCTGTACACGGACTCCCAAGGCTCTTAGCGCTTCAGTCTTCTTGTGCGCATGTTCCCTCCTTTTAGAAATTCTTCTCCTTCGTTTCTGATATCAAAGCGTGTGACCATATATCCCCCTGCACTGCATCTCATTGTCAATTCTCCAACCTTCTGTAGCCTCTCTACCTCCAAGAAGGACTTCCTGCTCTTTTCGCTCTGAGAATTCTGCATATGGTGAGCGGTGTCATACCAGAAGTCTCCCATATCGAGCTGACTACCACACACCCTCACTTGCACCCGCCCAACTCTTGTCCATTTCTTAACTCTCCATACTGGTCATCTGCTCTCCACGTTTAGCTCAGCGTCAGTGTGTGTATCGGAAATGTGTTCTATCTCTCTCCGCCCGCAAATGCTGCCTGACCCGCTGTCCACTGTTCCTGCAGCGATTCGTTATTTGTTCTGTCTGACACTTGTTAGACAATTAAAACATGACTTTGAAAAAATATTGCAGGTGTAGTCTCAATAAAGCTGGAAATAACTGTGCGAGGTCTTACAGACAATAACTTGCAATCGATACAATGTAGATTTGATCTTCACTACTCGCTGCACCTCAATCCACTCAGAGATGTTGTCTCTCTGTAGAAGAGGGTGACCATACATTCCCCATATTGGACTCTGGTCCTACTCACTCAGTTTGCCGACATCACCTTGACTCATCTGCCCGGGGTCATCACTGCTCAAATCTCAATGTGTATTGTCAGGTCCAGTCGGGTTTATTGCCGTGTGCACAGGGACGGTGAGGGACAGGTACAATGAAACACTTGCAGCGTCATTGCAGGCTCGAAAAGACAGACAGTACGCAGAACATAAATTGTACAATTCTGCATCATTAACAAAAAATAGATACAAATCTCGTGCCAGTTTCCGATTTGGAAATGATTCCTCAGGCAAACTGATGACATAGATTGCGAACTATTATACCCACGGGGGAGCATGCACGCCCAATAAAGGCTGTTTATTACTTTTCTTTAAACAGACAGACAACAGAAAGAAGGGCGAGTCTCTAGTCCTTTTCAGCCAGCCCTGGCATTCAATAAGATCAGGCTGGCCCAGACTTTTTCTCAATTCTACTCCCCATACAGCAGTTGCCGGACAAAAGTCGGCCGGTGTCCTCCACCAAATCTTCTACCGTCTCCCCAGGTGAGAGGAGATAAACTTCTGTCGCCCGCCTTTATTTCGACGCCCTGACAGCGCCCCCAGCTTCGATCAGAAGCATATGAATATGAATGTTATATAATGGGACATTGTCCTGAGTTTTGCTCAGTATTGACGGGACTTTGGGGAGGCAGAAGCAGTCAGAGTCTGTGGGAGGGAACAGCTCCAGGATGAAACCCTTTCCGCAATTGGATAACACGTTGGATTGACAACAGCATACACGAATGGGAGCTAGGTAGGTTGCACGTAGTTTGACGAGATTGGTTGATGTCGGACTATTACACCGTGTCAGTGACAATCGGCGAGGATGATTTTGACGGAAGGTCAGCGAACCGATTTGTCTATGGCAATAGGCGGGATCGCTCGCTAGACAAGAGAGCAATGGGGAGTCTGTACAGTGAGTGATATGAAACGGCGAAAGCTTTTGGCGTTCAGAGACCGTGCTGCCTATTTCAGAGAAACAGTCATAATCTCAATCTCCCCTCTCCCAGCCGCGGCTGAACAACATTTCTTATTGAATATGTGAATATTTTTATAAGTTGAAAATTCAAGTGTTTTCAGCTAATCGAAATTTCACATGGTGGTCGTGTCTTAACGGAGCACTGAAACAAAGTCCAGGAGCAGATTTGTTTGAAAAATCGCCACTCCTTCATGTCATATTACCTGTTCAACCCGACATTTCAGCACCAGCTTACACCCGTTCGCTTGAACTTGTGAGGAGGAGGAAGAGGATGGGGAGAGGGAGAGAGAGTCACATCGTTGACAGGGCAAGAGAAATAAACGGGGGAGTTTGAAAGGCAGTTGGAGGGAGAGAGTTACACGACAATTTACCAATTTCATGTTCACTTTCGGCCACTGTTTTCCTCCCAGTGCTTTCTTGACCACAGAGTAAGTCACCTCACCGACAAAACGACCTGGATCTTTCCGTCCCTTCATTTAAACTCGAACGCTGCAGAGCTGGTAAGTATTATCACCGTTTGGACTGAGGAGGAGAAATGGATCTTGCGTTTACACATTGCCCTTCAACAGAGGGAGCAAGAGAGGGCACAAGTTATATACTTCTTGATGCCATTCTTCCAGTTTCTTCAATTATAAAGGCAATTAATATTAAATTAGCGCCATTAATTCTTAAAATTCCATAGTTAGTTCTGATTTGGATGCAAGGATTCTGCTCAGTGCGATAAATCGTCCGCTGTCTAACTTAAGGAAGTACGTTGGTGAATGAAGCTCCTCTATCTCAATTCTGCATCCTTTTGGTCTTAGATTCTCCCACCATAGGAAACATCCTCTCAACATTCGCCCTGTCAAGGCCTTTCACCATTCGACAGCTTCCAATGAGGTCCCGCGCAATCTACTGAATTCCTGTGAATGCAGGCCCGGCGCCATCAAACGCTCTTCAGATCAATCGCCATTCAATCCCAGCATCATTCCTCTGTATCTCTTTTCAACACTCTCCAGCTTCAGCCATACTGTCTCAGGTAAAGGAACTAAAACTGCTCACAATACTCCAAGCGAGTCCTCGCCAGTTCTTTATAAAGTCTCTGAATCAGAACCTTGCTTTATATTCCAGTCCTCTTGAAATGAATGCGAGCATCGCACTTGCCTTCCTCATCACAGACCCAACCTGCAAATTAACCTTTGGGACATTATGGTGCCGTTGTGTACGTCACAATGGGAGGCGTGTACACGGACTCCCAAGGCTCATAGCGCCTCAGTCTTCTTGTTTGCATTTTCTCTCCTTTTAGAAAGTCTGCTCCTTCATTTCTGATATCAAAGTGTGTGCCAATATATTTCCCTGCACTGCATCCCATTTGCCACTTCTTTGTCCATTCTCCAACCTTCTGTAGCCTCTCTACCTCCGAGAAGGACTTCCTGCTCTTTTCGCTCTCAAATATGTGTGTGTTGTTGTCTGATTTGGACGCAAGGATTCTGCTCAGAGCGATAAATTGTCCGCTGTCTAACTTAAGGAAGTACGTTGGTGAACGAAGCGAGGCGCTCGGCATCCGTACAGTTGTAGAACACACCGGCATCAATCGCCCTGTTTCTACTCAGAATCTATTGTTAGACACTCGGTTGCAAAATGAACATATCGTAGCTAAAAAGTCTGTATTGGCATGTCGATTTGGCTAGTTTCCACCTGTCCCCACCCATCAGCAAGTGCATGTTTCATTGCGCTTGTGTGTGCACATAGATGTGCGCATAAATATAAATTTGAGTTCACTTTGACGTAATCACCAATTGCGTATAATGCATGATCCCCTCGGTTAGATCCGTCACCAGATAAAGGTGAATTGAATCACTGTCAGTTGGTTTCGCGCAGTAGAACCTCAAGACGTCGACCAGCATATGCGGGTGTGAGGGGCAGTGTGGTGGAATAAAGTGTCAATGCTTTGCGTTGAAATACTGAATCAGGACCTCCTAATCTGGTATATATTTTCAGCTAAAAATGCTGCGAGAATTGAACTGACAGAAATATGGGATGTCAGCTTCACAAATTCTCGAATCTCCCCAGCCAGGGGAACAGGATTTATAGAAGAACGTGTTACTGGCTCCGGATCTGTGTCGGATACGGTACCAGAACTCAGTACATCGGAATCCATGTCGTTAATGAAAATCGAATCGGGAAAGTACCGCGTTGAACAGAGAATCAGAATCAGGTTTATTATCACCAGCATGTGACGGGAAATTTGTTAACTTAGCAGCAGCAGTTCAATGAAATATATAATCTAGCAGAGAGAGAAAATAATAATAAAATAATAATAATAATAATACACAACTAAATCAATTACGTATTTTGAATAGATTATGAAAAATGTGCAAAAACAGAAATACTGTATATTCAAAAAGAGTGGTCGTGTTCAAAGCTTCAAAGTCCATTCAGGATTCTGATGGCCGAGGGGAAGAAGCTGTTCCTGAACTGCTGAGTGTGTGTTTCTGTCTCATAACCTTAGACACTCAGGTTCAAACCTGATATCCGGTGCCATCTGTGTGGACGTTGCTCCTTTGCAGATTGGAAGAATTTTCATCGGCAGTGTCATGACGGTCTATTATCGTCCCTCATTAATGAGCTGCCCTTACTGTGTGAGCAGATGACCTGACGTAGCCGGACAACGGGTTACAATGAGAATATTTAGGCCGCAATTGGTCCGTTCAGTGAGGGCGCAAACTGGACAAAAGTGTTTATTGCCGGAATGTGTGAGGTCATGTACTTCGTTGGGATTGGTATTAAATGAAAGACGATCGGTTGCGGTGAGACTGTCAAAGGAAACTGTTCACGAAACAGAGATGGCGAGCCGATGGGTGGATCAGGTATTTTGCAAGGCAACTGCAGATTGTAGTTTCTTGCAACTGGATTGGAAATTAGAAATGGATAAAGCATTGTAATATATTTGTGCAGGTTTCTGTGGTAGGCGCTGATACGGTGACGGGAATTTCACTCCCCATATATGCTGAAGGGTACAGTAGCACTGGAGAAGCTCGGAACAATTTAACTGACTCACCTCCCGTGATGAATGTATGAATGACGAACAACTGAAGTTAACACAGTACACTGCAGAATATAGAATAAGGGCTGAATCTAAGGCGATGGATGAGGCATAGAGCCGAGGAAAATTTCCAGGATGAGGAATTATCGTTTAAATACGAATTAAAGCGGAATATCTGTACATACATTCCTGATACCAGAGACTACTCGACGAGGCAGGGTTGTGGATGTTACAGCACAGGGCTGAATCAAATAGGATATGGGCGCTTAAAAAATATTAAGGAAATTGTGGGTTGCAAAACAGCCAAAGAAGATAGTTTGAAACGTGGGGAAGTGCAGCCGTGATCATATGACATAAACGGACGGGAGCCATCAGTAACTGACATTGTCCCCTTACACTGGGAGTAACGTTTCGATATGTTCTATTCAGCAACAATGTAAACCCATGGAACTGGTCTCCCGGCTGACCTGCATACAGAACGACGACTTAAAATGTACTACATCGAATCTCAGGGATCGGGAATCTGTAGTCAATGACACTGTGGGTCGGCCTGACGAATGGTCTCACTGCCGGGAACTGTACTACATCGAAACTCAGGGATTGGGGATCTGTAGTCAATGACACTGTGGGTTACTCGCCATACATTACTCGCTTCTACCGCTTGCTGCCTGCGATCTGCAACATCTCCAGCTGCAGAGACGTACCGGAGATTTGATCAGGGGAAAGCTCCAGCTACTGCTGAGGGAGACGCTAATGCTCTCGGGTGGACTCTGCCACAACTACATTAACACAAGAATTGAGTGCGATTAGAATCTGACAGAGGATGAAAATGCCTCGCCATGCGAATCGTAGAGCGAAAGGACAGAGTTCACTTCTTTACACTGTCGCTGAAATATCCGTTCTCCGAGTTTGATTCTTTTAGTTTTACAAGACAGTAAAATTCCGAACTGCAGAGAGTTTAAGCTGCCTCGAGTGGATTGATCAGAGTCGGAATAGAAATGAACATTGCACATTGAGTAGAAATGTATTGTATTGAAGAGTGTAAAAATACGCAGTTCTCAACTGAACACAGAGGGTGCAGCGCTCAGACAGTATCAAGGGCGTTAAATTTTTTTGGCAGTGGGATTGTTGGTGTGAGCGCTGCGAGCAGGGTTCGAACCTGCGCGGGGAATCCCCATTGGATTTCAAGTCCAACGCCTTAACCACTCGGCCATCGCAGCTGAAGAATGTTCAGCATCGCATCAATGTTCAGCACCTACCGTAGCACTGCCCCTGAAGTGAGGGTTTTACTTGATTTATGCTTAGTAATGGAAAAGGTGAATCATTATTCCAATACAAATAGTATAATTGGACAGCTGTGGAATTTGTTTCAACACCGTTAGGTCAGAACGGGAGTGTGGAGGGGTAACCCTGCCGTCAGTATCGTAAATGAAGGAGATTTCCAGTATTAGGGATAAAGATCAGGATCAGAATTTGGTTTATAAGGACGGGCATATGTCAACATTACATTGTTGTTTTATATTCTACTCCTCCCGAAATGAATGTTAAAATTGCATTTGCCTTACTTTACCGCCGACTAAGCCTGGAAGTAAACATTTAGGGAATATTGCACAAGGTCTCTTTGCAACTCTGATTTCTGAAACCTTCCCCATGTAGAGACTTTTTTATCCTTTCTTCCAAGGTGCATCACCGTACCACACGATGATCTATTTGATAAATCTTTTCCCTTTCTCGTCAACTGTCTTTGATCTTCAATGTGCTTTGAATCTTTTGAGTTTTTGAACACGTTGAAGTCAGGCTATATTTCTTATATTTTCCTTTCTTTAGCCTAACTTCCTTCAGAGTGGAGTGACAATCGCAGTTTTCCAACCATCCGGATCTATTCTAGAATATCAAGTCAAGTCACTTTTTAATTGTCACTTCGACAATAACTGCTGGTACAGTACATAGTAAAAACGAGACAACGTTTTTCAGCACCATGGTGTTACATGACACAGTACAAAAACTAGACAAATCTACGTAAAAAACAACACAGAAGAAAAAAATTACACTAGACTACAGACCTACCCAGGACTGCATATAGTGCACAAAACAGTGTAGGCATTACAATAAATAATAAACAGGACAATAGGGCAGTAAGGCGTCAGTCCAGGTTCTGGGTATTGAGGAGTCTGGTAGCTTGGGGGAAGAAACTGTTCCATAGTCTGGTCGTGAGAGCCCGAATGCTTCGGTGCCTTTTCACAGACGGCTGGTGGGAGAAGAGTTCGTATGAAGGGGGAGTGTGGTCCTTCATAATGCTGTTTGCTTTGCGGATGTAGCGTGTTATGTAAATGTCTGTAATGGCGGGAAGACAGACCCCGATGATCGTCTTATCTGACCTTACGATCCGCTGCAGGGTCTTGCGATCTGAGATGCTGCAATTTTCGAACCGGGCAGTGTTGCAGCTGCTCAGGATGCTGTCAATACAACCCCTGTAGAATGTGATGAGGATGGGGGGTGGCAGCCTTTGCAATAAAGTAGAGACACTGCTGGGCTTTCTTTGCCATGGAGCTGGTGTACATATAATGATACGTGAAGGAGCGCTTACAGAATCTCTCCAGTTGCCACTTTCAGAATCCTGGGTGTAGTCCAACTGGTCCCGATGACATCTAACTTCAGACCTTTCAGCTTCACAGGCACCTCCTCCAGGTCACAGCATCCACTCTCACTGGTGCCCTCTGACACGTGTTTCTCGGTGCCATTATGCTGGTGTCTTCCACAGAGCAGCCTGGCGCAAAATATTCATACAGTTTGTCCGCCTTCTCTTTCTCCCCCTTACCGCTTCTTCCACTTAATTTTCCAGCTTTCTGATATCCACTCGCATCCCCTGTGATCTTCATATGTCTGAAAAAATGGTATTTTCTCTATTATTAGCCATTTTTAAAGCGTCCCAAACCTCGGGCTTCCCTCTAATGCTTCCTACATTATAACTCCTCACTTTTGCCTTTATTCTGTCTTTACATTACTGTATCAGCCATGGTTGCCTCATCCTCCCTTTCGAATATTTATTCTTATTTGGGATGCACCTTTCCAATTGCCCCCCAAAAGAACTCGCCATTGTGGATTTTCCGTCAGCTATGCTAGTGCCCTTTTCAAATCCGCCTGGACGGCTCCAGACTTAGTTCCCTGTTATTTTCGGCCAGTAACGGGGTCGAGGACAGTTATGGTCCCAGATTTTATTTCTGCGAGTGAAGTGGTCTGCGACTGTTGTTGCTTTTGTTTTTCCATGCGAGTGAGGGGGTCGAGGGCTGTTATCATTCCTATCATTCCTGACTTTATTTCTGCAAGTGACGTGGTCCGGTACTTTCATAGTCGCTGTTTTCTTTTCGGGGGGGGGGGCATTTTGCGGTCTGCGAGATTTCTTTCTTTTCTTTTTTCGTGCCGGAGTTGATGTTTGTCCTTTCATGAAAACCGATGGTCTCTCGGTATTTCATTGTTGTCTGGAGCAGACAAATCTCAGAGTTGTATTGCACATGCGGACTTTGACAATAAAATTAACCCTTTCAACCTTTATATTCTCCTCACTCGTGTTACTGCGGTTCCACTTACTGTATGAAATACTCGTAACTCTGATTTTATCTTCTCGCTTTCAGACTGCAGGACAAATTCGATCATATTACAATCACTGCCTCTCAAGCATTCCTGTATCTTAATCTACCTGGTCGAAACACAAAACAGTACACAATCCACAATTGACTTTTTCTAATGGGCTCAACCAAAACGTGCTCTAAAAATCCATTCAGAAGGCATTACACAAATTCCCTCTCTGAGTATCCAGCGACAACTGGACTTTCTCAAAATACCTACATATTGAGATCCTACAATGACCACCGTAGTATTGCCATTTTCACATGCCTTGTGCATCTCCCGTTGTCATTTGTACTTAACGTCGACTGCTAGAGGACTGTATGTAACTCCCATCCTCTGATCCTATTCTCTCACTAAGCATTATTTTTATTTTCTGTACAGCACTATAAATTGCGATAAATAAAATAAGTAGAAATTTTAAAAGGGAATTGTCTGGGAGAGTTCATGTGTTCATGTGTTGAGAAACGAATAAACTGAATGGAAGAAGTGGCTCTTGATAAAAATGTGATTTTCTATTTTCAGACTCCTCTACATCCACCACAGCACGCTACAATCCCCCACCCCACCCCAGGGGTTAGGAATGTTCAGAGGGCATGTTTGGTCTGGCGAAGGTCCTGAATGATGCATGCAGCCTTCTTTTGGCACCATATTGCGAACATATCCTCGATATTGGCGAGGCGTTCCCGCCACCACAGCTTTCTGTACCTGCTTTCGATCCTGTGCATTGGAGCCCCGCCCCACACCAGACTGTGAGGCAACAACTGACAGTGATGTTCACGTACGTCCATTGAACTTCATCTGATTCTTTGACAGCACTCTAAAAGACAGCGGGAAGACTGGTAGTAATTTATGAAATTACTCAGCTCCGCCATGGGGACAAGTCTCCGTTGTATCCAGGAAATCTTCATGTAGCGGTGCCTCGGAAAGGCGGCGACCGTCATTAAGGACTTCATCACCCAGGACATTCCTCTTCTCACTGTTACCATCAGGAAGGAGGTGCAGAAGCCTAAAGCCACACACTCAGTGATTCAGGAACAAATTCTTCCCTCTGTCATCCAACGTCTAAATGGACATTCGACCTACGAACACAATCTCATTCTTTTATCTGTCTTTGTTCTAATTTAGTTTAACAAATTAATATGCATATATTTACTCTAATTGAATGTTTGACTGATTTTTATTTCTGTATGTATCATGTATTGATTGCACTGCTGCCGCTAATTTAACAGATTTCTCGACATCTGTCGGAGATATTAAAGCCGAATCTGATTCTGATTCTGAAGTGAGTCACATCCATAAGACAGATATTGGTGAAGAACGGAACTGAGACTCAATCTGGATCAGCAGAAAATGAGTTCAGAGGTAAACTTCCGCCTCTCCAAATCACAAGCGTTTGGCGCAACAATCTGACCGGAGTGAGCAGTTTCGCTTGTCACCTAATTTTATCCCGCACCGAAACGCAACCCTATGAAATGTATGAGCCGATATTCTATGCAAGTTAGAGGCACTTGTGTCCTGGTCGTGAAAACGGAAGAGGTTAAACTATATAAGTTCACTTGCCAGTTTCTCGTTCTTCCACAGTAATGTCTACAGCGCTCATCAGCATGCAGACCCATCGTTTTTCAAATATTGCTGCGTTGTTTCCATTTTACACGCATTTCCATAACAGAGTGCAACAACAACACAGTCTCCCAACTCCTACACTGACCTCCTAAGGACAGCGTGCCGAACACCTATCCTACAGTGTGTCTGCATATGAGAAGGGGTTTAAGCAAACTATGTCCTTCTACGTCTCTCTCTCCCTGCTGATTTGAACTTCCGGTGCTCTATCATTCAGACTCTGTTGGCCTGACATGCCAAAATGTGACACTTAAAGCTTACCTGCTTTCTAATTCCTCCTTCAGTGTTTCTGTTTGATACAGCCAATTATGCGCGTCAATGCAAACATTCTGAAGCAAATCGCTGATAATATTCAATAATGGGGCTCGTCCGGGATTTGAACCCGGGACATCTCGCAAGTGCTTTTTCACCCGAAGCGAGAATCATACCACTAGACCAACGAGCCCGCATTCGCAGATTGCGTCACAACTGAACTCCGAAGCCATTTAAAGTTAATTGGTGGAAAACCCGTTATCCTTTCCGTTGTTGAGAGGAGAGTCTGATATCGAAATATGTTGGGCCCGTATTCCTTTGAGATTACAAGTGTAATCGTTACTTGATTCATTCAAAATAAGAATATAACGAACCCTGATCTAGTGCACGTTAGAATGCGCTTGGCAATGGAAGGGACCCAAACATGGGACACTAGTTCAAAACGCAATTCCAAGCATATTTTTCTCGCATAGGGTGATGCTTCTCAGAAATTTCCTGTCCCGGCGGCTGTTGGACGGTGGATAATTAGAATGATTTCAGGCGGGTGTACAGAAGTATTTGTCCCATGACCAGTAGAGACGTTTGATGAAAGGCACACAATAAGAACTTTATTCAGGACGGATTTTCACACGTCGATGCTGCCTGGCCTGCTGAGTTCCTCCAGCATGTTGTGTGTGTTTCGCAAGCTCGTCTCACATTCCGCTGATTATCCTTTCACCGACAAGCATTGTTCCATCACGTGACCTTCCAACTCCTGTCACGTCACCTTCCGACTTTACTATCTGTATTTACCTCTTTTCGGTGCATCTACGTCGAAACTCACAAGAGGATTCCCATTCAAACTGTGCAACCTATCATCCACATTCCCCCGCTCCACGTCCAGTATGATCGCCATCGCCGATGCCGTCACCACATTGCTGTTTCGGTAAAAACTGGTATGGAGATGGAATGAGAGAGTGTGTGTAAAGGATGATTCACATCCTGTTGACAGTCGAGGGGAAAAGGAGAAAATCGTGAAAGACAACAGGATGGGGATGTTTGCTCAATGACAGAAACTTTTCTTCAGCAAAACCGGGTGTAGAATGTAGAAAACAAAGAACGAAAGGGAGGAAGAATGCCGAATTGTCATGGACTGGATGGGTAACTACCTAAACACAAAGTCTTACATCACTAATCTATCCCGGCCATGGTGGATGATCTTGTGGTTAATTTCATTGCTGCAGCCAATCACAGGATTAATGTGATTTCAAGTTTCCGGGGATGGGGTCGGAGATTTATTTTCCCAGCTTGCTGCTGCTGTTTAGAAGGAGGCGTTGTCTGTTTTGACAGAGAAGCTGAGAATAGATTTATATGGACTTGGTACGAGCAGATAGGATTAGTCTAGTTTAGGATTGCGGACATTGAAGATGAGATGTTTTGAAAGATCCTGCCGACGGTGTTGACTACTGTTTTAGTCAACATGACTACTGTAGATGGTGTGAACAAATTTTACACAATTAGTTCCGTATTATCGTTGCTTGAAATACGCTCAACAAAGTGATACTTCTCAAAGATTCACAGTGGGACTGGGCAGGGTACAAGACAACACAGCGTTCTCACACCTCAGACTGAAATCTGACATCTCCAACGCTATCAGGCTGTCATCGCCCATCGTTCTTCCTTGAAAAATAGTCATGTTTCCGGATTCCGGTGAGGATACTTTGGGTCCTAATCAGGACAGACCACGCACATGTTGTTGATGAAAGGGAAACGTGGGTTAAAACTCTTTTCCCAATTGTTAAGAAGTTCAACTGTTTCCTCTAGTGCGGCCTGACCTGTGAATGTGAAGCACACTTCGCCTTCCAATCAGCAGTTGGGGGAAGCTCTAACGTGTTGTTTATGAGCTTGCCTTCCTAAATACATCGCAGACAACAAATATAAATTTAAATGTTGTGTGAAACGAAGACGCAAGATGAGGTTATGCTCCCCAAGAAGGCGGAGTAATCCGGTCATTTTATACGCGGCGCCGGACACTTCGAAATCGATGCATGAAGCCATGAGCTTCAGGTTAGCCACAGTTACCGGACTCGAGCCTGCAATCTTCTGATAGTCTCACATCAAGAGCCGAACTCAGACGCCTTATCCATTAGGCCACATGGTCAGATTGTTTAGAAATGGCCAAGGGTCTTTAGCTGCCGTGTTATCGTGATTGCCCAAGACATGAAAAGTTACTATTTTAGAATCAGGTGGTGAATTCCTATAACATCCGTTTACTTCAATTTAAACAGCGTGATAAGGAAACAACTGGACATTGTTAATTCAAAATAATTTTATCTTTTTCCACTATACAGAATACTCACAGGTTCTCCGAGTTACTGTGCATAGAATAGAACACTTATGTTCAACATGACCATAAAGTCTATGGGGGCTATGATAACTACTTGCATTCTATTGTGGTTGGCCCATATCCTTCCAACCCTTCCTTATCCATGTCCGTGAATACCGGTAAGCATGGACAAGCAACATCAATAGAAATAGAACATAAAGCAAACGTGTGGACCATAAACAGAGATTGTGTGTGCTCCAAAGAAATACAGACCCTGAATAACCGACGAGGTGGTGGTGAAGTTAAAGCGATGGACTGGTAATCCATTCTGCTTTGGAAACGTGCATCCGAATACCATTGGTGTCGTTAGCCATTTGTTTTGTGGGACCATCTCTTGCATTTTCACTTAAACCTCTTCGAACTTATCATTCAAATTCAGCTTCAAATTTATTGTCATTCAACCATAAACATGTATACATCTAAATGAATCAACTAATTATCTGGAACCAAGCTGTGAAACACAAAATCTATATCACATAAAATATTGTTAACACAACAATATTAACAGAGATTTGAATATATTCTGGAGACGTACAAGATAGCAAGCATACATATACAGTAGGACATATTGTTAAATATATATGTGTATTTCTACAGACTTTGCC
This sequence comes from Hemitrygon akajei, assembly GCF_048418815.1. Lineage (NCBI taxonomy): Eukaryota > Metazoa > Chordata > Chondrichthyes > Myliobatiformes > Dasyatidae > Hemitrygon > Hemitrygon akajei. Next base: position 1,608,556 of record NW_027331955.1, read on the forward strand.
ATAAGTAATGATTAACGGATGTCAGGTGTTCAGAAGTCTCAAAGAACGAGGAAGATGTTATCCAACCCAACAGTCCTTGTTCTTATCCCTTGGTACGTTCCTCCTGACGGTATGAGGTCGATGATGTTGTGGTTCAGCAGAACTAATGGGAGTTGCCTTTGATAATGTTGAGGTCTCTGTGAACGCAGCGCTTCTGGGATGTGGACGAAGGAGCCCTGATGATTCTCTCAGCGGTTCTCACACTCCATTACAATGTTCGTGTGCAGATGTTTTGCAATTCCCGTGTGAGACGGTTATGCAGCTGCTAAGGACACTGCCGACTGTGTTCCGCTTAGGTTTGGTTGGAATGGAGGCGGGAAGCTTCTCTTGCCTCAATCTCCCCTGGAACTCGAGGCAATTCGGTGCCCTCGTAACTAAACACGTGGTATTGAGGAACCATGTGATATCACTTGTGATGTGCACCCCAGGAAACACGGCACTCCTGACTGTCTGCAGAAAGGAGCGCTTGCTGTGCAGAAAGTAATGGTCCGGCAATTTTCCCTATTTGCCCCACACAGGGTCCGAGAGAAAACGTTGTCAGGCCCTGGGGATTCGCCCACCGTCATTTGCCTGAAGACTGCAAAATAGCTCATCCACTGTAATCTGCATCGGGTCCATGGTCTCGCCATTGCTTTGTCTCACTCCTTACACGCTGTGACAGTCTCGCGAGTAAATACAGATGCCAAATAAAAATCACCCCCACCTTTTTTTGGTTCCACGCATAGAACATCATTCTGATCTTCCGGCGGACCAAGGTTGTCCCCCGCAATCCTTCTGCTCCTAACAGATCGGTAGAAGCACTTAGCATTCTCCTTTAGCTCGAGCAAACTCATGTCTTCTGAGTTAACATGTAGGGTTTTTTCATCCTGATTTCTTTCTCTTGAATTTCTCATCCTCCTCAAGGGCGTGCTCTGGACCGGTATATTACCGTTTAGCACCTGAAATCAACTGTATCGCTTCCCGTATAGTAAGCATACAACAATGACAAGTTTAGTGTTGATGCTGATGAAAGAATGTTGCTGATTACTTCAGTCCTCCTATTTGTCACGAATTTCAGTCAATAATACCAGCGGATGCGCGTCATTGATTGAAGAGAGATGATGGGAATACATAGCCCAGAAAGCAACACAGCAGTATTCCTTCAGATTCTCCTCTAAATGTATTATTTTACACACAATTTAGCTAATTTAATTGTATTGACCTATCCATATGGAATGTACTGATCCCCTTGTTTGACTAATCTGTGAATGTACCGTCCGAATGCTCACTAACTAAGGCCAGATAAGACATCTTGAACCGAAGCGTGGACAATCCACTCCACATGCTGTCCAAGTCGTTCATTTCCTCCATTGTTTAATGCTGCAGATTCTAGTGTTGGCGGTCATTGTATCTCTCAAAATTCAGATACGGGCATTCTCGAAGTAAATGTATAGTGAAATTATAGTTTCCTATTGCAGGAGCTCAGTGAGTCAGAGAGTATCTCTGCAGGGGAAAGGGTAGACGTTGTAATAATTAATGTCCGAAACCCTTCCTCAAGCGGAGGGCGAACAGGTTCTGGAGCACACTACGAGAATGTGCACTGCGAGCCCAAACCACATCAGCCCCAAGGAGTCGCGTCTGGAATTTTATGGGACCAAGTGAGAGAAATATGGGTTAGGAGACGATGGACAGAATAACCTTACCTGCATCTTAAACATACCACTGTTTTGCCACTGGCAAGCAGTCAGAAACCTCTAAAGTCACGATAGCGAGGACTGAGTTTGAGCAACAGGCACAGATAATCGAATGGATACACAGAAATGTGTCATAACAACGGCGACGGTCAGTGTGGGAACTGAGCAATGCTGAATTGGACGGGAGAATTAGGCTCATCGGGAATACATGGAGACAAGCAATATTTAGTTTCCCTTGTCGTTCTGTGCAAATTCTGAGTGAATATCTAACACTGATGAAGCGCGTCGAAGAGCCACTTGCCAAGCCAACTTAGAAACATCGAAACATAGAAAGACCACAGAACAATACAGACCCTTCGGGCAACAAATCTGTGCTATGACCTTACTTTAGAAATTACCTAGGGCTACCCATTGCCCTCTATTTTTTCTCAGCTCCTTGTACCTATCTAGGAGTCTCCGGCAGCCCATTCGCGCATTCACCACTCTGCATAAAAAACAATATCGCTGACCTCTCCTTTGTACCTACCTCCAGGCATCTTTCAACTGCACCCTTTTGTGTCAGCCGTTTCAGCCCTGGAAAAAGATCAGGCTATCCACAAGATCATTGCCTCTCATCTTCTTGTACACCCCCATCAGGTCACCCTTCAACCTCCGTCGATCGAAGGAGAAAAGGCCGAGTTCACTCAGACTATTCACATAAGGCATGCTGCCCAATCCAGGCAACATTATTGTAAAGCACCTCGGCACCCTTTCTATGTCTTACACATCTTTCCTGTAGTGAGGCGACCAGAAATAAGCACAGTACTCCAAGTGGACTCTGTCCAGGGTCCTATATAGCTGCAACATTACCTCTCGGCTCCTAATCTCAATCCCGCGGTTGATGAAGGCCTTCTTAACCACAGAGTCAACATGCGGAGCAGCGTTCAGTGTCCTATGGACTCGGACCCAAAAATCTCTCTGATTCTCCACATTGACAAGAGTCTTACCATTACAACTATATTCTGTCATCATATTTGAACGACCATAATGAACCATCTCACACTTATCAGGGTGGACTCCGTCTGCCACTTCTTAGCCCAGTTTTGCATCCTATCAATGTCCCGCTGTACCCTCTGACAGCCCTCCACACTATCCAGAACACCCCAACCTTTGTGACATGAGCAAATTTACTAACCCATCCCACAACTTCCTCATCCAGGTCATTTATATAAAGAATAACGAAGAGTAAGCGTCCTAGAAAAGATCCCTAAGGCACAAACTGGTCACCGGCCTCCATGTAGAATATGGCCCGTCTGCAACCACTCTTTGACTTCCGTGGCAAGCCAATTCGGAACACACTACGCAACATCGGATGGAATCCCATGCCTTCTTACATTCTGAAGGAGGCTTTCATGGGGAACCTTATCAAATTGCTTACTGAGATCCATATGTATATAACATGCTGTGCTCCACCTTCAGCACGTCTTTTGGGACATCCTCAATGAATTCAATCAGGCGAGTAAGGCAGGACCTGCACTTTACAAAGCCATGCTGTCTATCCCTAAGGGTGTTATGTCTCTCCAAATGCGCATAAATCTTGCCACTCAGGATCTTTTCCAGCAACTTGCCCACTACTGAAGTCAGAATAACTGGTCTATAATTTCCTGGGTTATCTCCTCTCTCTTTGTTGAACAAGGGAACAACACATGCAACCCTTCAATCGTTCGGTACTTCTCCACTCCCTATTGATAACACGAACATAATTGCAAGAGGCTCATCAATCTCCTTCCTTGCTTCCCACGGTACCCTGGTGTATAGCTCATCCGTCCCTGATGCTTTCCGAAAAGCTCCAGTACATGCTCTTTCTTAACGTCTGTATGCTCAAGCGGTTCAGTCCGCTGGAAGTCATCCCCACAATTGCCAAGGCCTTTTCCCTTGATTAATAGTGAAGCAAAGCGTTCATTAAGTACCTCCGCTAAATCCTCCGACTCCATGCACACGTTGTCTCTATCGCACCTGATTGGTCCTATTCTCTCATGACTCATCCGATTGCTCGTCACGTACTTGTAGAATGTCTAGGGATTTTCCTTCTCATGGACCCTTCTCACTCTCTTCATTCCACTGTTAAGCACCTTCAGAGCAACCCTGTAATTTTCTAGAGCTCTAACAGTAGCCAGTTTCCTGAACATTTTCGTAAGCTTTTCTTTTCTTCACAGCTATATTTTCTACTTCCCTATTTTATGTACAATGTTTCTTTAACTCCACCAGCCGTTCCCTGTCTCAATGGAAAATTCCTATTCAGAACTCCATGCAAATATTCCCTGACTATTTGTCACGTTTCTACAATACATTTTGCTGACATCTGCTCCCAATTTATGCTCCCAAGTTCCTGCCTACTAGCATCATAATTTCCGCTACCGCAATTAAACGTTTTCCCAAATTGTCTTTTCCTATCTCTCTCCAGCGCTACGGTGACGGAGCTAGTGTTGTAGTCACTACCTCCAAAATCCGCTTCCACCAAGAGATCTGACACCTGACCAGATTCATCTCCCAATGCCAGATGAAGTATAACCTCTCCTCTAATTGGCCTATCCACATTTGGCGTCAGGGTTCCTTCCCGAACACACACACCAAACTCCACCCCGCTAAATCCCTTGCGCTACGGAGATGCCCATCAATATTATAAAAGTTAAAATCTCCCATCACGATACCCCCATTATTATTGCACCATTCCAGATCCTGCCTCTCTGTCTGCTTCTTGATATCACTGTGACTATTGGGGGGGGGGGCTATGAAAACACCCAGAAGAGTTGTTGCTCCTTTCCTGTTTCTGACATCCACCCACACTGACTCAGTAGACCATGCATCCATGAATTTCTCCTTTTCTGCAGCTGTGACAATATCCCTAATGAACCATGCCACGCATCCACCTCGTTTGCCTCCCTCTCTGTTCTATTTGAAACACCTAAACCCCGGCACACTCAGCAGCCATTCCTGTTCCTGAGACATCCAGGTCGCTGTAATGGTCAGAATGTCACAGTTCCACGTATCGATAGACGTCCTGAGTTTATCCGCCTTGTATATGATACTGCTTGCATTAAAATAGACACATCTCAAGCCATCACGCTGAGTATATTCTTGCTCTATCATCTGCCTATCCTTGCTCACAAACGCCCTACAAGCCGTATCTACTTGTGCTGCAAACTCCCCATCCTCTGTCTCTTCAGTTCGTGTCCAACCCCCTGTACATCCATTTTAGACCCTCTCCAATAGCATTAGCAAACCTCCCTTCCAGGATATTGCCCCCCCCCCCCGTATTCAAGTGCAACCAGTACTTTTTGTACAGTTCAGACCTACCCTAGGAGTAGACCTAATGATCTAAAAATCGGAATCTCTGCCCCCTGCTCTAATCCTTTAGCCACACATTTATCCTCCACCTAACTCTATTCCTATACTCACTGTCGGGTGGCACAGACAGTAATCCGGAAATTACTATCCTTGAGGTCCTGCTTCTCAGCTTCGTTCCTAATTCTGCTTTCAGGTCCTCCATCTTTTTCCTCCCTACGTCGTTGCCAGCATGTGCTATGTCCCATAGCTGCTCAGTCTCCCATTTCAGGATATTGCGGATGTGATCAGAAACATCACGAACCCTGGCCACTGGGGTGAAACTACCATCCTTGTTTCTTTTTCACTTTCACAGAATGGCCTATCCGTCTCCCGAACTATAGAGTCCCCTATTACCGCTGCTTTCTTCATCAGTTCCCTACCATTCTGAGCCACAGGGCCAGGGTCAGTGCCAGAAACACGGCCACTGTTGCTTCCACCAGGTAGGTAGCACCACCCCGCCCCCGCCCCCCACCAACAGCACTCAAAATGGAGCACTTATTTTTAAGGGGTCAGCCACAGGTGTGCTTTCCACGAACTGACGCCCTCCACTGCCTCTCCTAATGGTCAACCACTTATCTGTCTCCTGTGGTCCCGGGGTGACTACCTGTCTGTAGCTCCTGTCTATCACCTCCTCACTCTCCCTAACGAGCCGAAGGTCATCGAGCTGCCGCTCCAGTTCCCTAAGTCGGTCTGGAAGGAGCTGGAGGTTGATGTACGTGGTGCATATCCGGCCGTCAGGGAGGCTGAAAGTGTACCGGACATCGCACATCTGACGGTCAGAGCAGGAAACTTGCCTCGCAGTCATACCCACTGTTCCAAAGCGCCGAGCCGCATTAAACTCGTTTTTAAAAACTCTTCTCCAGACCTTTGGGAAACTCTCTCTGTCTCTACGATTCGATTGGTCCGCCAGGGAGTTGCAAACTGCCAGTGGGCAGAGGTGAGTGTTGTTGCTTTGATTGAGGAAAAGGTGTCCAGAAAATAAAAATGATGAGAATACACCACAGGGTTCTCCAGGTGGCGGCGGAAGAGATTGCGGATGAATTAGTACTGATCCGTCAAGTATCAATAGATTCTGGCATGTCTTTGCAAATGATTGGAAAATTGCAAATGCCACCTCATTCGACAACATTTAAAGCAATCTGCGATATTTCTATGTGTGGCTTGCCGCAGCGATGTGAAAGATACAGTCCTCGCATCCACAGAGGTGTTTGATTATACTCACTCTGTGATGAGCTGGAAGCAGAGATACCTGAAATATAAATAAATATTTTAATCTATCCTACCTTACCAGCTGAGCGCTTTCAGTCATTTTTGTTTTTATTTCGATTTCCAATATTATTCTAATTTCTTTTACAAAAAATCGACTGCACTTTCGGATAGATCTCAGTTCCAGATAGAGAAAGTTAATCTATTGCATTGGAAGTTCTTTAAAGGTCAGCGTACATTTATCATCAGTGTCAGTATATGTTCCTACATACTGCAGTGAGATTTATTTTGCTGAGTAGCGGACCAGATGGTGGACGGGGAAGGAAGCAGATGATGACGCGGCCTCGGGAGGTGAACAGGGATAAAGATGCAGATATGCAGGGACAAAGAGGGAGCGGTCCGGTGTTGGAGACTGAGTTGAAAAAGAAACATAAAACACACACGACTCCGCCATGTTCCAGTCCGATCATGTTCCCCTCACGGTGAAACTCAGAAATCGAATCTGTGGTACCGGCGTGGGAGAGGAAATAAGCGGGGCATTTATAGTGGAATCGAGGGCATTGTGAGGGACATTGGGAGCGAAACACCGTGAACTTCACTATATGGAAGACTGATTAATAGCGGAGATGGCGCAGGGTGGAGAAACGGGGTCGGATCCATCCTGACTGGACAAAGCAGAGTAAAACGATCCTCCCATCAAGAAATTGAAAAACGAGGCGTAACGGAGGGAATGAAGAAAAAAACGGGCGGGACATCAGTGGATTTTCCCCGACAGTTCCCGCGCTCGACCGAGCGTTCTTCTGAGGGAATTAAAGCTGGAGCACGTCGTACATATTTGAGAAGAATCTGATGAAAAGAAAAATTCACCTGCACAGAGTAGAGAACGAGTGAAATATATCTACAGTAAATACATGCGTATGTCAGAGCGCTCAGTTGTTGGCCGTGGTTCTACATATCGGAAAGCTGATAGTTTAAGGAGGGAAATGGCGATTGATTTAATTCTTCTGCTGAAACTAGCTGGTCGCTCTATGATTTAACGAAATTGGTTAACAGTCTCAGCGGGTATTTCACTGCGTTTTTCAGCTCCTCTCTGAACTTGCTCTGAGTCACGGCGTAAATACATGTGTTGGTGCAGGAGCTGAGGATCTGCAGCATCGTCGCCGTGCCATCTGCGATATAAATCGGATCCGTATACGAGTAGAAAGGGATATTTGCAGCCCGTCGGCAGATATCAAAACCCACCCGTGTTATCCACAGAAATATAAAACTACCGGTTATACTGAATAGTAAAACGACCGATTTCCTTCGGTTTTCCATCTCCGGGTCCTTGTCATTGTTTCCGGTGCTGCGGCCCCGGAGCCCCATCCGGACTTTATTAGCGGACAAAATCCGTCTGACTGTCAGAGCATTGAACAATAAAATCAGAACAAACGGGAGACAAGGCATGAAAATGCGACGAATCATCTCAAATGCGGCCCAGGAGGGCGACGTATAGAAACTCTTTGTTGACACACAGCCATAGGAAACTCCATTAATTATCATCAAAGGTTCCAATGTAAAGTAGAAAGGGACACTTTCTAAACAGCCCAGAACACTTACTGTCCCGATAACCACAGCCGCCGTTCTTTCGGTGCAATATTTTGTTTTCAGCTTTTCACAACAAATGGCTACAAATCTGTCACAGGTGAACGCGACTGTCAGCCAGACAGAGACCCCGGTGCTTGCTAAAAGCAGGCAACGGGCGACCCTGCAAACGGGTGTCCGATTGAGGAAGGAAGACATAAAGTATATGTCAACAGTCCATCTCAGCAGAGGGTCAGAGATAACGACCAGGAGATCGGCCGCTGCCATTCCCAGCAGGTAGCGAGTGATGCATTTGGAGAGACCGCACTTTCCTCGGGACAGGATAGCAATTGCCACCAGGTTAACTGCAAGAGAGAGGGAAAGAAGCAGAGAAATTGCTGACCCGTCAGGGCAAAAGAGCAAAATTATTATTATTAGACTTCACCTTGGCTTAATTTCTGCTTCAAATGGTGGAAACTGGACTCAGAACATATGAACCCCCTGACAGTGTGCCATATCGGCGTGACAGAGAACTCTCCTCGAGTTTTGTAAATGGGTTCAATCTGGGTGAATTCCCAAACCGACCATATGACAGCTGGTTAAACGCTTCCTGACCGCAGTAAGGAATGGGTATGATACACCAACGTCACTGGTCTGAGCCGCACAGGAATGAAATGAAATCCACATCGGCGGTTCCCTCTGCTCATATTTCTAACATAAATGAGCCATTCGCGTTGTTCCATCACCCAGTCAGGCAATTCACAGTCGATTTATACGGACAGAACAGAAGGTCGGCTGGCTCCCACGGATGCAGTTTAGCCCGGTGTCCCCCTGTGCAGACATTTCGATTCACAATTATTACATGATACCGAGACAGCGGAGAGGATATCAGTTAAAGGCAGCATCTCGGCTCCAATCGGGAACGCTGCCTGCTGCAGGTGGCTGTGGAAACAAGTAGCGACAGAAACATTTCAGAATATCGGAATTAACTCTCAGTTTCTGCCGTTTGCAGGTGTGACAGCGGCTTACCGGGAATTCCAACGGCTGAAATAACAGGGTAGTAAATGACTTCTATCCGCCAGATTACTGGATATCCCATTTGAGTGACGTAGTGAACGCTATTGCTCTGAATTCCGCAGCTCGGCAAGACACTCTGGGCTGACGTACTGCAACAGGCTCTGATTTATACAGGGGATCGATCTCCAGTGACAAGGTCCCACCTCCCACCATTGTTACTGAACAAACAAATTACATCACCGGCAGTGTCTCAGGTGTGAATGCTGATGGCATGTAACACGAACACGTCAATATCATTGGTCACCTCAGTCAGATCCCTCTGTGTAATTCGACCAAAATGTGTAATGAGACCAGTAAGTGAGCAATGAGCGGCTTCATTTACAACATTCCACAGTTGTATTGGCAGCGGTCACGACTGTTCCCATTTAACAATCTGAAACTTTCAACGTGATTCTCTTTCCACAAGCATTCCGGAATCGATGTTTCCAGCATTTTTTTTGCACTTTTCACTGTCACGCCTACTGTTTCATCTAGAAATAGATCCGGTTTCCCTTCAGTGTGCTCTGGATCCAGGGACACATGAAAACTCCTCTCGGTCTCCTCCTGCAGACTTTCATTTAATATCTTTCACATTTCTTATTTCAGAGGTTCCACTTTGGCCGCTCAGACACCAAACCCATCCCACCATGTCCAACTATGTGTCACCATATACAAAACATACTTGTTGTGTACACGGACACTCGGTCCAGTTCTCCTTCAGCCCTGGACGACATCGATGTTTACGTCATTATGATCATCTTTCCCAGTATAATGTTTATTATCGACACCCTCCATAAGTTCAAAACTGTCCACGGCTCCCTACATCTCTTAAACTGCCTTTTCCACATCTGTAGTATGTGTGTGTGTGTGTGTGTGTGTGTGTGTGTGTGTGTGTGTGTGTGTGTGTGTGTGTGTGTGTGTGTGTGTGTGTGTGTGTGTGTATTTGTGCGTATATGCGCGCGCGTGTGTTTATGTGTGCATGTGTGTGTTTTAATGTGTGTGTGCGCATGTGTATCTCTGTGTGTAACTCCTGTATATCTTATAATGTATATGCATAAAAAATCTTATTCGTGCTGTGGATTTTGAAACGGTGAAGTGACGGTCAAAGCCGCTGTTGAATCCGCCTGATGAACAGTTAGACACTGAAATACTGTCGTGTTCAGTTAGCTGTAGGAATATAATGGGCTGATAAGGCTGCCATTCACTGTCCTGTGGGTTACAACCCCACCATCAACAGGTTTCTCCATGGTGCAAATGCCGGCATGATTTAATAAAATATTTTCTGCCCTGTATAGATTCCATTCCGATTTGATTTCATGGTTTAACATAAAAATGCCATCTTTCGCATATCTTTGGCAAAAATTCAAACGAGAGGACATGATTTGAGAGTTAGGGGGCAAAACTTTAAGGGAAACACGAGGGGGTATTTCTTTACTCAGAGAGTGATAGCTATGTGGAATGAGCTTCCTGTAGAAGTAGTAGAGGCCAGTTCATTTGTGTCATTTAAAGTAAAATTGGATAGGTATATGGACAGGAAAGGAGTGGAGGGTTATGGTCTGAGTGCGGGTAGGTGGGACTAGGTGAGATTAAGAGTTCGGCACGGACTAGGAGGGCCGAGATGGCCTGTTTCCGTGTTGTGATTGTTATATGATTATATTTGATTTGGAGTGCCTTTCGCAGGACCGTCAAATCAGGCCACGTCATCAAATAAGGCCATATTAAAAAGTATAATCAACAGACTCACACACGCGCGCGCGCACACACACACACACACACACACACACACACACACACACACACACACACACACACACAATGAGACTGTGGGTTTCATTCTGTATCTGTCAGTCTCTGTTACAGTGTGAGAGTGTGGGTTTCATTCTGTATCTGTCACTCTGTGTTACAGTGTGAGAGAGTGGGTTTCATTCTGTATCTGCCAGTCTCTGTTACAGTGTGAGAGTGTGGGTTTCATTTTGTATCTGCCAGTCTCTGTTACAGTGTGAGAGTGTGGGTTTCATTCTGTATCTGTCAGTCTCTGTTACACTGTGAGAGTGTGGGTTTCATTCTGTATCTGTCGGTCTGTGCTACAGTGTGAGAGTGTGGGTTTCATTCTGTATCTGTCGGTCTCTGTTACAGTGTGAGAGTGTGGGTTTCATTCTGTGTCTGTCGGTCTCTGTTACAGTGTGAGAGTGTGGGTTTCATTCTGTATCTGCCAGTCTCTGCTACAGTGTGAGAGTGTGGGTTTCATTCTGTATCTGCCAGTCTCTGCTACAGTGTGAGAGTGTGGGTTTCATTCTGTATCTGCCAGTCTCTGCTACAGTGTGAGAGTGTGGGTTTCATTCTGTATCTGTCAGTCTCTGCTCGAGCGTTAAGTGTGTTGTCTCAGTCCTGTACCCGGAAGCCACTGATTCAAAGGGTGCGGGTGTATTTACTTCTCCTACTTTAAAGTAGTACTTCTTAAAATAGTTACTGTCTCCCCTGAGCTATTTTTGCAACAAGTCTGTCCAACAGTTTTAATAGAGTCATTGGTCAAACAGACCATTCAGCCCGGAACCATTGCGCATGCTGTTCGTTACTCAGTCACATAGAGCGATCCGAGCAGCACCTGATCTGTAATTTTCTATGGATTGGCAGCGCCAATAGAAATAGTTATAGAAATAAAACCCACAGGGGCAGAATGTTTCATGTTCCAGCAGCATTTATTTGAATAGATTTCCCTCAATAATTCAAAATTGCTACATTCACCGATTATCTCTGCTCTCTTAATGTTACCGATTCCTTTATCCGTTCTTTAATGTGCAGAACTGTGTGAGATTATTAGAATGGTGTCCCACTCATAAATAATGTAATAATCATTTTGATTTTCTGATGTGAACTTCAGACTGGTCTGTATCACGCCGCACATGTTTTACTGACAAAGTAGAGACAGCCTTGTTCTGTGCAGCAGTGAGAGAGTTTGTCAGTATGGTGTGAGGGAAGGTCAGGAAATAATCCAATGTTCCAAAATGATTCATGCAGCTGGAATGATGAAAAACTGAGAAACTGTCGTCACCACTCAGACCAAAAAAACACCCCACCCCATCCCACTATGTGCCACCAGATATAAAATATACCCGCTGGGTACACAGACACTCTGTCCAGTTCTCCATCAGCCCTGGACGACATCGACGTTTACTTCATTTCGATCAGCCTCTCTGTATAATACTTATTTTCGATAATTTGAATTCCAGAGCTGTCTGCAGTTCCCTCCAACTCTTAAAATATCTTCTCCATATCTGTAGTAGGTGTGTGTGCCTGTGTGTGCGTGGGTATGTTTATTTCTGTGTGTCTGTGTGTTCATTTGTTTGTTCGTGTGTGCATGTGTGTGTGAGAGTGTATATGTATATGCGTGTGTGTGTACTGAAATACCTGTTATACAGCGTGTCTTATAAAGTATATGAATACAATTTCCTATTCGTGCTGTGGATGTTGAAACGGTGAAGTGACGGACAAAGCCGCTGTTGAATCCACCTGACCAACAGTAAGATGCTGAAATATTGTGGTGTTCAATTCGCTGTTGGAATATAATGGGCTGATAAGGCTGCCATTCACTGTCCTGTGGGCTACGAGCACAGCCACCAACACGTTTGACTCTGGTGTAAATACTGGCATGATATTTTCAGTCTTTTATAGATTAACTCGGTAAACAGATGTCTTCATCTCCTGCTTTAACATAAATTACCTGTGTATTTGGGATTACCTGCGCAGTGCCCTGTTAGAAATAAATGCAGGATCGCCAAATAAGGTCACACATCAAGTAAATTCAATTTAGAAACCATAGTAAACACACACACACACACACACACACACACACACACACACACACACACACACACACACACACACACACACACACTCACACACACACACACATTCAATCAATCATCTTACCGTTTCAAAATCCACAGCACGAGTAGGAAATTTTATACGTATAAATTACAAGAGGTACACTCAAACACACACACACACACACACACACACACACACACACACACACACACACACACACACACACACACACACACACACACACTCACACACACACACACACGCACGCACGCACGCACACACACACACACACACACACACACACACACACACACTTTCTCTATCTGTCTCGCTCACATGCACTTCCTCCATCTCTCTATCTCGCTGACTCTCTCTCCCTCTCCCCCCTCTCTTTCACTCTCTTCTCTCGAGCTCTCACTCTTCTTTCGATCTCTTGCAGTAAATGTATTGAATTCTTTGCTGATGTCCCAGTTCATGACTTTCTCTTCCGTCACTGAACGCGCTAAACAACATATTTTACGGCAGAGTCTGCAGATAGATTAAGGGACAGAAAAAAAGAGAAGCGACACGTTGCAGAAAGCGACATACAAAGGAGCATGAAAGAAAAATGATCAGTGTGTTGGGGAACAGAGGCTTCAGGATGCAGTACGTTTCAAGCCGAAAATGAAGAGAAGGTTGAATTATAATTCACATAAAATACAGATTAGAGATAGAGAACGACGGCGTCAGAGACAATCAACAAACGGGAGAAATTCAGTCGGATAATATGAGACTGTGTATTTTATTTTGTACCTACTTGTCGCGAGTATAGTGTGAAGAGGAGTGTTCATTTTTATCCACAAGTCTCGGGTGCAATATGAGAGTGTGGGGTTCATTATGTAGAAATCAGTCTCTGGTACAGACTGAGAGTGTGGGCTTCTGTCGGTGTTACTCTCGGGTTCAGTGTGAGAGTGCGGGGTTCATTCTGTATCAGCAGTCTCTAATAGAGCGTTCAGTGTGTCGTATCAGTACTGCACCTGTGAAACTCTGATTCATTGTGAGCGGGTGTAATTTTTTTCTATATTTTTCTCGTTGTTCCTCAAATCGAGTAAATATTCTTAAAATAGATTCTGTATTCCTGAGATATTATTAGAACAAGTCTTCTGCAGTTGGTTTATGTTAAAATTGTGAGATGGACAGTGCACTGATGAATGATGATGGTTGTATGGAGCAGCACATCCTTCGGAATAGAGTCATATGGCAAACAGACCGTTCGGCCCGACTTCATTGTGCACACTATTCGTTGCTCAATCACAAAGAGCCAACTGAAAAACGCCTGATCTGTAACTTTCTGTGGCTTGGCAACACAACTTCTTGGATATTGAATGGAAATAAACAAAATAATGAGATTGATTAATTTAAATGAATAACTGCGTGAATTCATAATTTGAACGAATAAAACTCTCAGAAACAGCGCGTTTATGTTCCAGCAGCATTTACATGAATACATTCCTCTGAGCAATTCTATGTTGCTACGTTCACCGTGTATCTCTGCACTCTTATGTTTGTGTTGTTATCCCTTCCACCATGTGCATCAGAGTATCAATCTATTCCAGCGGTCCCATTCATAAATAATATCAAATTCATTTCAATTTAACTCTGATACTGGACAGAAATGTGTCCTGCATTTTTTATGAAGTGTGATGGGACAGTGAAGCAGGAGCTACACTCTGTGTCTGACCCCCGGAGAGTGTGTGACGGGACAGTGAGGCAGGAGCTACACTCTGTGTCTGACCCCGGGAGAGTGTATAATGGGACAGTAAGGCAGGAGCTACAATCTGTGTCTGACCCCGGGAGAGTGTGTGATGGGACATTGGGACAGGAGCTACACTCTGTGTCTGACCCCGGGAGAGTGTGTGACGGGACAGTGAGGCAGGAGCTACAATCTGTGTCTGACCCCGGGAGAGTGTGTAATGGGACATTGGGACAGGAGCTACACTGTGTGTCTGACCCCGGGAGAGTGTGTGACGGGACAGTGAGGCAGGAGCTACACTCTGTGTCTGACCCCGGGAGAGTGTGTGATGGGACAGTGAGGCAGGAGCTACACTCTGTGTCTGACCCCGGGAGAGTGTGTGATGGGACAGTGTCGAGAGAGCTTCACTGTTTTCGGATATCCGTAATATGCTGTATTTAATGAAGCAGCTAATGTTGTAAAGCACCTGGCATGCTCTCTCGATTGCTTTAATGTGCAGGATCTGTGATGGAGATTCTGCGATATTGTCTCCCCCAGTCCTACTGCATTTCTGATTTCTGAATAGCTTCACGTTAAGAAATTGTCTACACTTTTATTCCTTGTATTAAAGTGCATGGCAACGCTCTTCCCTGCTCTATATACCATCAGTCAAT
This sequence comes from Hemitrygon akajei, assembly GCF_048418815.1. Lineage (NCBI taxonomy): Eukaryota > Metazoa > Chordata > Chondrichthyes > Myliobatiformes > Dasyatidae > Hemitrygon > Hemitrygon akajei. The sequence goes on from NW_027331955.1 coordinate 1,623,672, forward strand.
TACTTGCCTGTTCTCCTCTGCTGTGTTAGTCCTTCCACGGAGTCCTTGTTTCCTCAGCACAATTTCTATCGTCCCAAATCACAAAATCACAAATCCCGTCACCAATATCATTGACATATGGTGCAGAAAGGAAAGAAGGAAATGAGAAATGCGGTAGTCATAGGGGATTCCATGGTGGGGGAGACAGTCAGGAGGTTCTGTCAGCCCGATAGAGATACCCGCATGGTGTGTTGCCTCCTAGGTGCCAGGGTACGGGATGTCTCCGATCGGGTGCAGACTATTATGGACGGAGAGAGTGAAGAGCTAGAAGTCCTGGTACACGTCGGTGCCAATGACATAGGTAGAAAAACGGGAGGACTTCCTGAAGAGAGGATTCAGGGAATTGGGTAAAAACCTGTAAAGCAGGAACACTAAGGTAGTAATCTCAGGATTGTTGACTGTGCTACATGCTACGTGCTCTGAAACATGGCAGAAGGATGGTTGCCATGGAGAGCTGAACGCCGAAGGATATACGGTGTAATGGAAAGTTTGGTTAGTAGACAAAGAAGGTGGTGTGACCCTGTGTATAAGAAATAATATTAAATCATTAGAAAGGATGACATAGGATCGGAAGTTGCAGAGCCTCTAGGGGTTGAGTTAAGAAATGCCAAGGTTAAAAGAACCATAATGGCTGCTGTACACAGGCCTCCAAACAGCAGCCGGGATGTGGATTGCAAATTACAGCAGGAGATAGAAAAGGCCTGTCAGAAGGGAAATGTCATGATAATCGTTGGGGATTTTATCAAGAAAGTGGATTGGGAAAACTAGGTCAGTACTGGACTTCATGACAGAGAATTTGTAGAATGTCCAAGGGATTGCTTTTGAGAACAGCTTGTTGTTGAGCCCAGCAGGGGATCAAATGTGGGGATTGGTTACTGGGCAATGATCTGGAGGTAATAAAAGAGCTTCAGGTTAAAGAACATTTAGGAAGCAGTGATCATAATATGATCGAGTTCACTGTAAAGTCAGAGAGGGAGAAACTAAAATCAAAAGCATCGCTATTTCAGTGGAATAAAGAAAGTTACAATGGCATGAGAGGGGAACTGGACAAAGTTGACTCGAAAGAGACACAAGCAGAAAAGACAACAGAGCAGCAATGGCTGGAGTTTCAGCGACAAATGAGGGAAGTGCAAGACAGATATATTCCAAATAAGAATAAATTTACGAATGGAAGAAGGACACTCTCGTGGATGACAAGTGAATCCAGAGCCGATGTAAAAGCAAAAGAGAGGGCATAGATGGAAGCCAAAGCTAGTGGGAAGGTAGAGTATTGGGAAGCTTTTAAAAACTTTTAGAGGGAAACTAAAGGATTATTTATACTTGTGCGTTGCGGTTTCTGCGTCGCTCTGCAATTCACTGCCAAAACGCTAGTTGGCGCTGGGTTTTCTACGCCACTGTGTTGAGTTTCTTCGTGTTGAAACTCAACAGGAAGAAACTCAAACTTCAAACAATGGCGACTGAAACTGAATGAGGGTGAATTTTCTGTGCTTGTCCGACCACTGAGAGACATGGACGAGGCAATGCATTTCAAATATTTTCGGATGTCGGCTGGTGGATTTGACGATTTGGTTCATCGTCTCCAACTATTTATTTAGATAGATAGATAGATAGATACTTTATTCATCCCCATGGGGAAATTCAACCTTTTTTCCAATGTCCCATACACTTGTTGTAGCAAAAACTAATTACATACAATACTTAACTCAGTAAAAATATGATATGCATCTAAATCACTATCTCAAAAAGCATTACTAATAGCTATAAAAAAAGTTCTTGTCCTGGCGGTTGAACTGTAAAGCCTCATGGCATTGGGGAGTATTGACCTCTTCATCCTGTCTGAGGAGCATTGCATCGATAGTAACCTGTCGCTGAAACTGCTTCTCTGTCTCTGGATGGTGCTATGTAGAGGATGTTCAGGGTTTTCCATAATTGACCGTAGCCTACTCAGCGCCCTTCGCTCAGCTACCGATCTTAAACTCTCCAGTACTTTGCCCACGACAGAGCCCGCCTTCCTTACCAGCTTATTAAGACGTGAGGTGTCCCTCTTCTTAATGCTTCCTCCCCAACACGCCACCACAAAGAAGAGGGCCCTCTCCACAACTGACCTATAGAACATCTTCAGCATCTCACTACAAACATTGAATGACGCCAACCTTCTAAGGAAGTACAGTCGACTCTGTGCCTTCCTGCACAAGGCATCTGTGTTGGCAGTCCAGTCTAGCTTCTCGTCTAACTGTACTCCCAGATACTTGTAGGTCTTAACCTGCTCCACACATTCTCCATTAATGATCACTGGCTCCATATGAGGCCTAGATCTCCTAAAGTCCACCACCATCTCCTTGGTCTTGGTGATATTGAGACGCAGGTAGTTTGAGTTGCACCATATCACAAAGTCCTGTATCAGTTTCCTATACTCCTCCTCCTGTCCATTCCTGACACACCCCACTATGGCCGTGTCATCAGCGAACTTCTGCACATGGCAGGAGTCCGAGTTATATTGGAAGTCTGATGTGTACAGCGTGAACAGGACCGGAGAGAGTACGGTTCCCTGCGGCGCTCCTGTGCTGCTGACCACCGTGTCAGTCCTACAGTCTCCCAACCGCACATACTGAGGTCTATCTGTCAAGTAGTCCACTATCCAATCCACCATGTGAGAGTCTACTCCCATCTCCGTTAGTTTGTGCCTTAAGATCATGGGCTGGATGGTGTTAAAGGCACTAGAGAAGTTAAGGAATGTAATCCTCACAGCACAACTGACCCCATCTAGGTGAGAGAGTGATTTGTGCAGCAAATACGTGATAGCATCCTCCACTCCCACCTTCTCCTTATACGCAAACTGAAGAGGATCCCGGGCGTGCCTGGTTTGTGGCCTCAGATTCTGTATTATCAGCCGCTCCATGGTCTTCATCACGTGCGACGTCAATGCAACAGGTCTGAAGTCATTCAACTCCTTTGGTTGTGGTTTCTTCGGTACCGGGACAATACAGGATGTTTTCCACTGTCTGGGTACTCTTCTCTGATCTAGGCTCATGTTGAAGATGCGCTGTAGTGGTTCTCCCAGCTCAGTCGCACAGGCCCTCAGTAATCGTGGGGTAACTCCATCCGGTCCAGCCGCCTTGCTGGTACAGATCTTCCTCAGTTGACCTTCCGTCTATGCAGCCTTAATCCTGGGCGTGGGCAAGGTCTCCTGTGAGTGGCTATTTTCCTGTGAGGGAAGTAAGCCTGGTGTGGAGTTCTGCGGTGAGGATGAGATTGTGCTGTCGAACCTATTGAAGAAGTTGTTCAGCTGATTCGCTTTCTCCACATCTCCACTTATGTTTGCCCCCCGCTTTGCACCGTATCCGGTGATGATCTACATCCCATCCCACACCTCCTTCATGCTTTTTTTCTGCAGCTTTTGTTCTAGCTTCCTCCTATACTGCTCCTTTGCCCCCCTTATCTGTACTCTGAGTTCCTTCTGAACTCTTTTAAGCTCCAACCGATCACCATCAAATGATACGATCAGTTCGTATCAGTGTACGCACAGTATACTCAGAGACTGGCAATCACCATTCGAGATTTAGCTTCAGGTGGAAGTCAACAGGCTGTAGCGGCCAGCTACAAACTAGCGTTAAGCACAGGGTCCTCCATAACTTCGGAGGTCCAACTTCGGAGCTTTATGGGAAGCATTGCAGCCAGAGTTCCCTCCCTGCCCTTCAGTCGCCCAATGGGATGCTACTGCAGCGTAGGAGGAAATGAGATGCTACCAAACGGACCAATCACAGTTGTTGCGGTCTGCGTGGTGGCCACGCATATTTACATTGTTGGGGAGGTGCGCCTGAGGCTACTACGTAGGGTATGGCGTAGGGTACGAGGCTACGCCGTACATATGGCGTCAATTTGACGAACAAGTATAAATTGGCCTTAAGAAGGTCATTAGGAAAGAAAAAATAAATTATGAATATAAGCTGCGATTAATATACAAGAAGATACAAAACGTTTTTTAAAGTATATGCAAGGTAAATGAGAGTCGAGGGTAGACATCGGACCAATGGAATATGATGTTGGAGATAATGCAATGGGAGACACTGAGATGTCAGAAGAATTGAACACTTATTTTGCATCAGCCTTCACATTGGAAGTCAACTGCAGTATACCGGATATTCAAGAGTGTCAGGGAAGTGATGAATTTGCAGTGAAAATTACGACTGAGAAGGTGCTCGGGAAGGTTAATGGTCTGAGGGAGGATAAATCTCCGGGACCTGATGGAATGCACCCTCGGGTTCGGAAGGAAGTAGCTGGAAAGATCATGGGATTGAGTTTAAGAGCCGAGAGGTAATGTTGCAGCGATATAGGACCCTGGTGAGACCCCACTTGGAGTACTGTGCTCAGTTTTCATCGCCTCACTCCAGGAAGGACGTGCAAACCATAGAAAGGGTGTAGAGGAGATTTACAAGGTTGTTGCGACGGAGGATGAGAGGTGAACTGATAGAGGTGTACAAGATAATGAGATTATTGATCATGTAGATAGTCAGAGGCTTTCCCCCAGGACTGAAATGTCTAACACGAGAAGGCATAGTTTTAAGGAACTTGGAAGTAGGTATAGAGGAGATGTCAGGGTTAAGTTTTTTTACACAGAAAGTGCTGAGTGCGTGGAATGGGTTGCCGTCGGCGGTGGTGGAGGCGGAAATATTAGGGTCTTTTAAGAGACTCCTGGATGGCTACATGGAGCTTAGAAAAATAGAGGGTTATGGGAAAAGCCTAGGTATTTCTAAGATAGGGACATTTTCGGCACACCTTTGTGGACCGAATAGCTTGTATAGTTCTGTAGTTTTTCTATGTTTCTATGTTTCTAATGTGTTTAGTCACATCCTCAAAAAATTCAACCAAGCTCGTAAGGCACGACCTGCTTTTCACAAAGCCATGTTGACCATTACTAATCATATTATGCCGCTCCAAATATTCATAACTCCTGCTTTTCAGGATCTTCTCCATCAACTTACCAATCACTAAAGTAAGAGTCACTGACCTATAATTTCCTAGGTTACCTCTGCTCCCTTTCTTGAATAAAGGAACAACATCCGCAAACCTCCAATCCTCCGGAACCTCTCCCGTCCCCACTGATGATTCAAAGATCATCACCAGAGGCTCAGTAATCTCCTCCCTCGCCTCCCACAGTATCCTGGCGTACACCTCGTCCGGTCCCGGTGACTTATCCAACCTGATGCTTTCCAAAAGCTCCAGCTCATCCTCGTTATTAATATCTACATGCTCAAGCTTTTCAGTTCGCTGTAAGTCATCACTACAATCACCAAGATCCTTGTCCGTAGTGAATACTGAAACAAAGCACTCATTAAGTACCTCTCCTATCTCCTCCGGTCCCTGACACACTTTTCCACTGTCACACTTGATCGGTCCTATTCTCTGACGTCTTTTCCTCTCGCTCTTCATATATTTGTAGAATGTTTTGGGGTTTTCCTTAATCCTGCCTGCCAAGGCCTGCCCATGGCCCCTTCTGGCTCTCTTAATTTGTTTCTTAAGCTCCTTCCTGCTAGCCGCATTATCTTCTTGATCTTTCTGATTGACTAGTTTTCTGAATCTTCTGTATGCTCTTAATTTTTTCTTGAGTAGATTTTCAAGAGTTTTTGCACACCATGGTTCCCGTACTCTAACATCCTTTCCCTGTCTCATTGGAGAACCTCTGTTGAACTCTACGATTATATCGCCTGCACATTTGCCACGTTTATTTATTTACTCTTCGTGGCGGGTCATAAGGCTCCAAGAAGAGTAACACCAAACAGAGTTTGCAGACCTAATACGATTGAAAGTGAATCTCGGCATGTCAGTGCGTGAAGTCCTCATATTCTGTAAAATATAAATAAATCCCTTTGATGGAAAGATTTGTATGCAATTGAATGTGTAAAAATAATTCATGTTCAACAATGAAAAAGCTAAAAATGCAAAATGCCTCAACTACCATGTATTTGTGTGTGTGTGTGTGTGTGTGTGTGTGTGTGTGTGTGTGTGTGTGTGTGTGTGTGTGTGTGTGTGTGTCTATTATCATGAATAATCAATATTATTGCAAATGGAGACGGGGTGTCGCAGCGTGTGAAAACGCGACAACATAGTTTCAGCGATCACCTTGGATCTTGACCCCGGAGTTTCGTTGTTCACCATTTTCGTTATGCGATGTTCCGTGCTTCCGATGGGTGTTGCATTTTCCTCCAATATTCAAAAGACGTGCTGGGATTCATTCAAGGTTCTTTCGTTAGAGGCCACAATCGGGTGTTTGGTCGCGATCCATTCAAAAGTTCACCGTTTCCTGATCAAATTTTGCATCATTTGTCAGAAGAACGTCACGCGGATCTTGTGATTGGTTGACATCGGAACCTGATGATCTTGTGGATGTAGCGAGAGATCTCCGGACGGTGATGAAGCAAAGTGCAGTGTAAGGTCCAGAATTAACTCAGACTAAGGCGAGAAATTAGCAAGATAGCAGCAACCCATTCCAAAATGTCACTCACAGACAGTAGGACTATAAATTTAACTCTTACTATTGAGCACTGAGTGCTCAGCTTGGGGCCTTTAAATACAGAGTTTCTACGAATGAATGCGGCGGTCAATAACTGGCAGTCAGGGACAGCGGCATCTCACCATACTCCAGGGAACTGGAGTGCCGAAACCTCGATGCCGACCGCTGTTCAGCCTGGACAATGACAGTGGAGGTCTTCCCTGGTTGTGGACTGCAGGGTGCTTGATATTGATCCTCATTCTCATCATTATTATTATTATTATTATTATTTTCCATTAGTGCGTTTTATGCACAAACGCCATATTGAGAATTGGCTTTCATTTGAGTAGATTTACAAATAACAGTGCTTCATTTTCTCAGCCAGTTCACGGGAGTCTTCAATTAGTTTTTGCACTCCATGTCCAGCAAACAATATATCATCAATGCAGATAAAACTGGGACACCCAGTGAGAGATTGCCATCCACTGACTCACTGGCTAATGGATCATGAAATTCAGTCGCCTTTGTAAATACCCTTGAAGCAACAATGAGATGGTAAACTGGGGTCATTCCCATGTCACAGAGTATTTATCTTGTGGATATCGATGCAGTAATATTGAGAAAAGAGGCATTTCCATCTTTATAACTGCTTCTCATTGTCCATCTCCTTGTGCAATCCGCTCGATGGAAGTCGCATTATCTGTCATAGCAGCAGGTGAAGAGACAGACAAAGAACCAGGCAGACTGAAACGCGAATAGTTAGACAGTAAGCTAGATGGACAGTTAGATAGACAGACAGCCGAACTGTCAAAACAAAGAAAGATATTTGTTCTTGCCATGTGCTCGTAGGAATACAGGTTCTTATTCAGTAATTGATTAATCAGAGCAGCGACAAATGGGCACAATTTGTTTCGGTTTTAGATTTGTTGGCGATCTGCGAAACCTGGGTCATTTTCAGACAAGAGAAATTTAAAATGGCAGACTTGTGGACAGAACAGATTGTGGTCTGGTGGTCTGCGCACAATGTTTGGTTTGAACCCGTCTGATTTCGATGTGACAACAAACAGCTGTCCAGATCACAGTTCTGGAGCAAAGAAGCATAAAGTTTGAACTAACAAAATTGAAACTTAACAGAGAGATCTGATAAGGAAAGAGATCGAAACAGAGGATTTCAGCAGCAGCCGGCGGCAACTTTGTGGAGACCAACCACCGCAGGAATGGATAACCTCAAGTCGGAAAGTTTAAGATTACATCAGGATCGAGAGGAACGCCTGGCCAACGTAGTCTCCTTTTCCCAGCGGTTACCATTCCTATTATTTGACTGTTTCTGGAGGGTACTGGGAAGCTGATGGGAGTACTTGCAGGGATTTACTCCACATTTGTAACTCGGCCGCGTTCCACCGGGTGAACTTCATCCTCGAAGAACTCTCGGATGTTGTTTATATGTGATTCACCAGCCAGTGGACCACGTATAGCAGTGGCTCCATTTATTCCTTTAAATAGACCGGCCTGCTCTGGCCGTAGGCATTTAGACATTTATGATCCATTGCTCTATCCGGTGTGAGCCGCGTGACAGATATTATTCCAAAATCTGAAAGAGAAACATAGACTGGTAGAACTCATCCAGTGAAACAGACACCATCGAGACAGAAAGTGGTTAATACTCACCCTCGGAACTGGGTCAGAAACGCAAGCGTGTCAATTTCTAACATGGAGATTACGGGGGGGGCGGTGAAAGATAAATTAGACCATGGGGGTTTATTCTGTGGAGCGTGAAATATTGACTGTTCGTCAGGATTTTATTGTACAGAGGCGAGAAAGTGCGAGGACCTCACCAGAGAGCGCAGTTCAGCCGGTGTACTGGAGTGCAATTCATTATTGGAAGGCATCCAGTTGGAAGATGAGAGCCCGTTCTTCCCATTTTTGTTCTGCCTCACGATGGCAGGGGAGAAGGCCGTAGACGGGGAAAATGTCACCGAGTATCAGTAGATTAATCACAACGTGTGATGAACCAGGGAACACAGGATCAACCACGTGGTCTGTGGGAAAATTATCGGTCGTCCGCGCATGCAAATTCGGTTGATATTTTCTCTCTCCCTCTGATGTCGTGGTGCCATCACTGTGAATATTGAAAGTGCAGCAGCCTATGTTGGCAGGTTTGGAACTCAATCACTGCGTCATTTCCTAACATCGGGAACGTCAACACTGCGCGCTCAAACTTGCCCTTCCACTAAACCTGTGCTCTTCGCTTCAGATGCACCTGATGTGGGGAAACGGTTACCACCGCTGACCAAATAAAACCTTCTGCATGAAATCCTTTTCTCTCCTCTTCAAGGACAGAATGACGGATTCTCCACTGATCTCCACAATGTTTTTTTTCCGGCACCTTCCTGCGGAAATCCCTCTTCATCGGCTCCACTGCATCCATATCATTTACTGATGGGGAGCCGAACAAATGCTGAAAAACTCGAATCTGACCAAAATTATATATCGTTACATCGGGACCTTTCCCGTCAGTGAAGGCAGGTATTTCCAATGTATTTGTCACCACATTATCAATCCGCATCCTCGCCCTCATTGATGTTTGAAATTCCATTTCCTTGTCCGTCTCTAATCAGCACTGTGGTGAACCCCGTCACACTTTGTGAACATCCCAGCCCTACTCACCTACGGAAGACAACCACAATGTATCTCGATAATTACCAAGACCCGATTTCGCCCTTCATTTGCCAAATCAGTCATATTACCAGAATACCTAGGAGCAGAATTAGGCCATTCAGCCCATCGAGCCTGCTTGGCTGTTGGCAAACCATTGGCTTTTCCTGCAACCGGTATCGCGACACGTGACAGGATCTACTTGTGTGCTGTTTAGTTCAATCCGTTCAAAGCATAAGCACACTGAGGTAGCAACACGGGAAATTAAAGCAGAAAATAGAATGTTGTGTTATATTTCCAGTGGAAGTGCAGTTCAGATTGTTAAACAAGTCAATACGACTATCACCGCGTTACTTATATCGTTACCAAATAAGTGTATCCGCAAATCAATTCTCATTGCTGGTACAGATGTAATGAATGCAGGCGCCCTGTCGGATTCGAAGGTCATGTGTACGCTGATTGAGTTACTTTGCTGCATACGGGTACGAAATTTGATGGGAGCTGGTTTACCTTGTGAGAGACTGCATTATACTTCAAGTCAAGTCAAGTCACTTTTATTGTCAATTCGACCATAACCGCTGGTACAGTACATAGTAAAAATGAGACAATGTTTTTCAGGACCATGGTGTTACATGACACAGTAGAAAAAACTAGACTGAACTACGTAATTTAAAAAAACAACACAGAGAAAGCTACACTAGACTACAGACCTACACAGGACTGCATAAAGTGCACAAAACAGTGCAGGCATTTGCAATTTACAATAAATAATAAACGTCAACATTTATTTACAATAAATAATAATCTATGTCATGTACACGGAGGAACTCAGCGGGTTAGGCAGCATATATGGAAAAGAATAACGAATTGACGTTTCGGGCCGTTCCCCGTCAACAGGTGAAAAGTAAGATGTTATTCCCCCAGCCGGAGAGTGGCCTCGCCGTGACAGAGAGGGCGGCCATTGGCCGACATCCCGGACAGAGAATGGGATTATGATTTGAAATGTTTGGCCACCGGGAATATCTACTTTTCGTTGTCTCGGTCAGAGACGACGACACTTTATTCATTTCCATAGATGCTGCCTGACCTGTTGAGTTCGTCCAGCATTTTGTGTGCGTTCCAATTAATGTAGTTAGCAATCTGGATGCGATATTAGTTTAAGGCTTTTTGCGATATTCCAGGAACGTGCAAACAACATATTGTTTATTTTTTTCAATTTCTATTTCAAGATTTATAACAGAGAAAATTCGAAAAGTGAAACAGAGCAGCCAATAACAGTGCGGAATTAGTCTATGATGACAAAGTCTATGGAGTCTCGGAATGGACAAGATCAATAATAAAAATCATGAATTCGAGAGGTGAGCATGACAGCGTTTCACAACAACATTCACTGACTTCTCGAATCGTCGTTTCTTCGTCATTGAGATTTTGCAATTTCGTGTCAAGTTATCCATACCTCATCACAATTGGGATTTTAATTGAATTAACTCATGTTTATTTTTACCCCCAGCTGTTGGAAGACACGTCAGCCCTGTGTAGATCTGAATATTCCGTGTGCTGGAGTGAGTATAAATGAATGACCGTGGAGATTCATCAGCTCAGAGTTTCTTCAGCGAGATCGCGGGCAGCTGGAAGACAGGCTGAATCTCACACAACATGCTTCAGATATTTTTCCGTGTGAGGAAGATATGGTTCATGATCATTGCCGTTATTGGTTTCCCGGTAAGAACTGAGGCGAACGAACATTTGTTTTTCCGTGTGCACAGTCTTCGGACTCGTTCAGTGACCGACGCGCTGTGATCCCAGGGTATCAGAGAGTGCGGTGCAGACGTTGTGGCAAAACTCTTTGCTTGTTCCGAAGTTCCCTTGCATTTTAATTCGTGACCGCCCCCCTCCCCCACCCCCGCTGTAAATAAACCTGTAGTTGAAACAGAAGTGAAGTGGAAGATCGAGGAGATTGATCCATGTTGCGGATTCATGGCAGGCCGTTTGGATTTATCAATGGAAAACGAAATTCCGATAGTTCAGCGCGCTGGACACCCTAGCATTATTCCGCATCGATAACGCAACAAGCTTTAAACTCGATTTAATGTGCCTTACTTCCTGAGATATCATTCTTTGAAAGCGATTGAAAATATCCCCTGGGATTGTATTGGAAAGCCGGTTACTGTACGGATCCCGGGTGGTCGGGATATAGCTGGTGTTCTACCGTTTTAATGCCATTACTCCCGTTCGTGTTAATACTGCTGTTCAACACTCTGACAGTCAGACACATTTTAGTGACTAGTCACGTCCGTAAGGGGCTGATGGGTCAGAACAAGGCGGCGAACCGCAGTGACCCGATGACGCAGAGCAGGAGGAGTTCTATGATCTTACTTCTCACCATCTCCAGTAGCTTCATCATCCTGTTGTCTGTGAATGTTACTGAATTCCTTTATTGCACCACTGCCGGATTGAATCCAAATAATTATACCGATTCTGAATTAATATTTCAACAGTCGGGATACATGCTGTTGATATTAAGCTGCTGCATAACCATGTTTATTTATGTGGTAAATCAGTTCAAGTTCAGAGAGCAGTTCATCAGCGGAGCGAAATAGGCGTTCGTGTCCATTATTCAACTAATTAATAAACAAAATAGAGGTCATTTGGGTGGGGTAAGTTTCATGCGAATCTCCGCCCTGGAATGATATGCATCAAAACCATTCAGAAAAAAAAAAACGATGCAGTAGCTTGGAACAACCACTAAATGCAGATTATTTAAAGTACCTGCATTGTATTTCCTTTGCATATTGGGACGATTACGCACAATCCATGAAACATTCTGCGAATCAGGCAAAAATTTCTAAGAGCGAAAATTGGAAGTTTCTGACCGAATGCTGCGAAGGAACTCCGGTCCAGAGTGGTTTCAGAATGTAAAAGAAGCGAACCAAATGGGACCTCCGTGGACAGTTGAGGAGCGGGGAGTCCAGAGTGGTTTCAGAATGTAAAAGAAGCGAGCCAAATGGGACCTCCGTGGACAGGTGAGGAGCGGGGAGTCCAGAGTGGTTTCAGAATGTAAAAGAAGCGAGCCAAATGGGACCTCCGTGGACAGGTGAGGAGCGGGGAGTCCAGAGTGGTTCAGAATGTAAAATAAGCGAGCCAAATGGGACCTCCGTGGACAGGTGAGGAGCGGGGAGTCCAGAGTGGTTTCAGAATGTAAAAGAAGCGAGCCAAATGGGACCTCCGTGGACAGGTGAGGAGCGGGGTGTCCAGAGTGGTTTCAGAATGTAAAAGAAGCGAGCCAAATGGGACCTCCGTGGACAGGTGAGGAGCGGGGAGTCCTGGAGGAGACGAGGTAGGCGAATGAGGGAAATGAATTGTTTTGAACTATGTAACTGGGCAGAGGAGCGGCTTCGCTGTACGGGGAGAGTGATAAAACATAAGTGTCGGGAACGCGGCCATAACCATCGCTGAAAAAGTTGCCGATATATGCAGCCTTTACACGTCAGTCGAAACCTGATGCTAGGAGGGTTTAATTGATTTCTCCAGAACGCTCTCGGTGACCAGTTGACAGTGTGTCCTTCCCAAACACAGTTCCATTTCCAGTACCGATTCACCGCTCCCTTTCACCCAACATGCACGCGGTTGAGGCATCTCTGTCTCGTGCTTTACGCCTTTTAAAACTCCAAAAATGAGCTGGCTGCGAAGTTTGATTGTTCTCAATTTTTTGCTGAGCTTTGCTCAGAGACCCACAGAGTGGTGAGACAGTAATTCACTCATTCTGTTTGCTGTTTCCCCAGTGAATTTAGTGGCGATTGTCATCCTGTCCCGGGGAAAGTGCGGCCTCTCCACCTGCACCACTCGCTACCTGGTGGCCATGGCAGCGGCGGATCTACTGACCATCATCTTTGATGTCATACTGTGGCGTCTCAGTTATTATTACTTCCCCGGGACTTTTCTGGACATCACCCCCGTATGCATTGCGATCGCTGCCGTGGGGGAGTCAGCCACTCACTGTTCTGTCTGGTTCACCGTCACTTTTACATTTGATCGGTTTGTCGCCATCTGTTGCCAGAAGTGGAAAGCAAAGTATTGCACCGGGAAAACTGGGGTTGTTGTTCTGACAACAACCGGCGTTCTCCTCTGTTTTAAAAATGTGCCCGAATTCTTTAGATATCGTCCTCTGAAAGTGATTGACAATATACCCTGGGACTGTCTTATAAAGCCGAACTACTATACTGACCCCGGCTGGGTGGGATATAGCTGGCTTTGTACTGTTCTAATGCCATTACTCCCGTTTGTGTTAATACTACTGTTCAACGCTCTGACAGTCAGACACATTTTAGTGACGAGTCGCGTCCGTAAGGGGCTGAGGGGCCAGAACAAGGCGGCGAACCGCAGTGACCCGGAGATGGAGAGCAGGCGGAGGTCTGTGATCTTACTTCTCTCCATCTCCGGAAGCTTCATCATCCTCTGGTCGGTGAATGTTGCTGAATTCCTTTACTACATCAGTATGGGATTGAATCAAAGTAATTACAACGAAACAGAATTCATATTTAAACACACCGGATATATGCTGATGCTATTAAGTTGCTGCACAAACACGTTTATTTATGGGGTAACTCAGTCCAAGTTCAGAGAGCAGTTCATCAGAGCAGTAAAATATCCGCTCACGTCAATTACTCAACTAATAAACAAACGTAATATATAAGTTCTTCTCAGTGGGGTCGGAGAGCTCTCCATCTTCACAATTCAACGGGGAACGTGGCGGCAGGGAGAATAAATCTGGTTTAGAGCCCGAGAGAAACACAACACGTGAACAGACCCTACGTCACCCGCAGCCCGAGACATCCACCTCCTACCAATTATTAAACTCAAACTATTATTTATTTTTTATTTGTTTCACTACATCTCCGCTTCCGTCACAGCCACACCAGTTTCCATAATGACGGAGCGCTTCGGGATCTGAGGACATCTGAGAACAAATCGGTGAAAAAGCAGCTCATTTGTTAGAATAGACAATAGACAATAGGTGTAGAAGTAGACCATTCGGCCCCTCGACCCTACACCGCCATACTGAGATCATGGCTGATCATCTACTATCAATACCCGGTTCCTGCCTTGTCCCCATATCCCTTGATGCCCCTATCCATAAGATACCTATCCAGCTCCTTCTTGAAAGCATCCAGAGAATTGGCCTTCACTGCCTTCCGAGACAGTGCATTCCAGCCGCCCACAACTCTCTGGGAGAAGAGGTTTTTCCTTAACTCTGTCCTAAATGACCTACCCCTTATTCTCAATCCATGCCCTCTGGTACTGGACTCTCCCAGCATATGGAACATATTTCCTGCCTCTATCTTGTCCAATCCCTTAATAATCTTGTAAGTTGCAATCAGATCCCCTTTCAATCTCCTTAATTCCAGCGTGTACACGCCCAGTCTCTCTAACCTCTCTGCGTAAGACAGTCCGGACATCCCAGGAATTAACCTCGTGAATCTACGCTGCACTTCCTCTACAGCCAGGATGTCCTTCCTTAACCCTGGAGACCAAAACTGTACACAATACTCCAGGTGTGGTCTCACCAGAGCTCTGTACAAATGCAAGAGGATTTCCTTGGTCTTATACTCAATTCCCTTTGTAATAAAGGCCAACATTTCATTAGCCTTCTTCACTGCCTACTGCACTTGCTCATTCACCTTCAGTGACTGATGAACAAGGACTCCGAGATCTCTTTGTATTTCTCCCTTACCTAACTCTACACCGTTCAGATAATAGTCTGCCTTCCTGTTCTTACTCCCAAAATGGATAACCTCACACTTATTCACATTAACCTTCATCTGCCAAGTAGCTGCCCACTCACGCAGCCTATCCAAGTCACCCTGAATTCTCCTAACATCCTCATCACATGTCACACTGCCATCCAGCTTAGTATCATCAGCAAACTTGCTGACGTTATTCTCAATGCCTTCATCTAAATCATCAATGTAAATCGTAAACAGCTGTGGTCCTAATACCGAGCCCTGTGGCACCCCACTAGTCTCCACCTGCCATTCCGAGAAACACCCATTCACCGTTACCTTTTGCTTTCTATACGCCAACCAGTTTTCTATCCATGTCAATATCTTCCCCCCAATGCCATGAGCTCTGATTTTACCCACTAATCTCCTATGTGAGACCTTATCAAATGCCTTCTGAAAATTGTTACTTTAGTCTTTTGCACTATAATGAAATGAAAAAGTCAATTAACAGTCTGCACGAACTTACAGAAAACCTTACATTTGCCCTTCGCATTAGAGAGACCTGTTATGAAGAAATGTTTAACACTAGAGAACAGGTGCATTCGCTTCATAATGCGAACTCTGCTTCAAGGATGGAATGTCTTCTCACTTCCTGATTTGTAATAAATTTCCGTCCGAGCAAACTGCATGCTGAATCTCCTCTGCATTCACCTCAGTACAATGGTATGTTTATTATCAGATATATTATTTTCATTAAAGCTGGTAAAACTTCAGAGATTGACAGAGATAAGTACACCGGTTTCTCAAGTGTTATAAACTTTCGGACCATTCTAGCGGTGTTTCCTATTGTGGCTTTCTTGAGATTTACATTGCGCCGGGCGGGCGTAATTGTTTAAAGTCATTGTGTAGTGGCTTTGGGATGATACCGATTGTGGACAGAGAGAAACGGGCGAACAGAAAGAGGACAGCGGGACCAGAGAGGAAGACTGGATGGTGGTACAGAATGACTGAGAGTGGGAGGGGTAGAGAGAAAAAGGAGGAATGGGTGAAAGTTTGGGAAAGAGAGTGTCAGGAGGGAAAACGGGGAAGAGAGGCAGGTGAGGTGAAAAGGCAGGGAAGGAATTGCGGGAAACCTCATGGATGTGGGTGAGAAATAAACGGAGAGCGACACACTGGGGGAAGAGAGTCACGCGGAGACGGTGAAAGACGCAGGTAGTGGGAGGCAGAATCGGAAGGAGAGAGAGAGGAGAGAAAGAAGGGAGAGTGGAATGAGGAGAGAAGGAGTGTGAGGGAAATACGGGAGCGAGAGACTGGAGGAGGATCATTGGCAGAGGGAAAGAATTGGGAGCGAAGCAGTGAGGAAAGAGAGAGAGTGGAAGGAGAGAGAGGAAATAAGCTGAGAGAGACTTGGGGAGAAAGAGATAAATTCTGGAGAAGAGAAAGATTACGTGCAGCGAGAGACTATGGGGAGACAGACTGAGGGGAGAGAGACTTGAGAGAGGATGACTGGGGAGAGAGAGAATGGTGAGAGAGAGTGAACAGGAGAGCCAGGAAGAGAGAGACTGGTGAGACAGAGACTAAGGGAGAGAGAGAGAGAGACGGGGGCAGAGAGAGGAAGACTGGGGTGAAATGCAGGGGAGAGAGTGAATGGGTAGAGAGAGAAACAGGTGAGACGGGGACTAGGGAACAGATAGACAGGAGAGAGAGAGAGTGAGGAGACAGAGGCTAGGAAGAGAGAGAGACTGCGAGGAAGGAGACTGCGGAGGGAGACTGGTGAAACTGAGACTGGAGGGAGAGAGAGGGTGAGTGAGTGAGAGACTGGGGGAGAGAGACGAGAGAGAGTAACTGGGGAAAGAGTCTGTTGGAGAGGGAGGCAGAGAGAGACTGGAAGCGAGACTGAGTAGAGAGACGCTGGAGGTGAGAGGAACTGGTGGAGGGAGAGGGCCTGGGGAGAGAGACACTGGCGGTGAGCGGGACTGTTGGAAAGATTGCGTGAGAGAGGGACTGGTGGAGAGAGAGAAATGGGGGAGAGAGAGAGAGACGCGTCAGCGAGAAAGACCAGGGAGAGAGGCTGAGGGGACAGGGAGAACAGAGGGAGACAGACTTAGGGAAAACTGAGAGAAAGAGAGGGTAAGAAGGGAAAGGGAGACTGTGGTGAAAGAGTCAGTGCAGAAAGACTGGGAACAGAAACACGGGAGAGAGACACAGGGAGACAGAGTGAAATTGGAGAGAGAGGGAGAGAGATTGTGCGTTGATGACGCGGGGAAAAGTGACGAAAGGGAAAGGGACCCAGGAGGAGAGAGGCATGTGCAGCGGGGACTGGGTGAGAGACACTGGGGGAAAGAAAGAAATGGGAGTGAGACAGCTACTGGATGTGAGAGAGGGAATATCATTAGAGAGTGAGAGAAAGTGAGAGAGAAAGGAGAGAGACGGGGGGAGAAGTAGAGAAAGAAGATAAAGTGTGTGGAAGAGTCAGACTGGGGTGGAGAGAGAGGGAAATGGTCGGGCATAGACATGGGAAAGACGGGATGAGAGGAGGAGATGTTATCACCAATCCACACAGACTGTGGTCTTCATATTAGGAAGTTGAGGATCCAACTGCAGAGGGAAGTACGGATGCCCAGACCACTGCAACTTCCCAATCAGGATTGTGGGAATGATGCTATTAAATGCTGAGCTATAGTCGATGAACAGCAACTTGCATTGTCCAGGTGGTCTAAGGCCGTGTGAAGAGCCATTGAGATTGCATCTGCCGTTGACCTGTTGTGGCGATAGGCAGACTGAACTGGGTCCAGGTCCTTGCTGAGACAGGAGTTCAGTCTGGTCATGCCCAACCTCTCAACGCATTTCATCGCTGTAGATGCGAGTGTTACCGTGCGATGGTCATTAAGGCAGCTCACATTAACCTTCTGAGACAATGGTATAATTTTTGCCTTTTTGAAGCAAGTGGAAACTTCCGCCCGCAGCAGTGAGAGGTTGAAAATGTCCGTAACTACTTCCGGCAGTCGGTTGGCCCAAGTTTTCAGAGCTTTACCAGGAACTCCATCAGAACCTTTCAGCTTGTGAGGGTTCACCCTCTTTAAAGACAGCCTAACATCGGCCTCTGAGACAGAAATCACAGAGTCACCAGGTGCAGCAGGGATTTTCACAGCTGTAGTTATATTCTCCCTTTCAAAGCGCGCATCTGGTAGTGAATCTGGTAGTGAAACATGGCTGCCATTCATGCTATTTGGTTTCGCTTTGTAGGAAGTAATGTCTTTCAAACCCTGACAGAGTTGTCGTACATCCGATGTCGCCTCCAACCTCGTTCGAAATTCCCTCTTGACCCTTGAAATGGCCCTCCGAAAATCATACCTGGATTTCTGGAACAGGCGCGGGAGGCCAGATTTAAATGCCACTGATCTAGACTTCAGCAGACGGCGTACCCTCTGTTTCATCCACGGCCTTTGGTTTGGGATTGTACAGTAATTCTTTGTAGGAACATACTCATCCACGCAGGTTTTAATGAAGTCCGTAAGAGCTACACCATACTCATCCAGGTTGGAAGATGAATCGCTGGATACAGTCCAGCCCACCGATCCAAAGCAGTCCTCTAGGCTCTCCTGTGCTTCCCTGGTCCAAACGTTCTTGGTCCTCACTACTGGTGCTGCGGTCTTCAGTCTCGGCCTAGACTCAGGGAGCAGAAGTACAGCCAGGTGATCAGACTTCCCGAAGTGAGGGAGTGGAAACCGCACGGTAGATGGTGGTGTCAGACTGGTCCAGTGTGTGCTTTCCGCTGGTACCGCAAGTGATCTGTTGATGGTAATTGCTTGGTGATTTTTTTTCAGACTGGCCTGGTTAACATCGCCCAAATCGCCGGTGAAGGGCGTTAGGGGGCGCTGTTTCGTGCATGTTGACCCATTGCTCCTTCCCTATGCCACCGAAAGTAGGATTCACACCTATTAAATTTTTGACTGAAATGTCTGTTCTCTCTCTTCTGTCTAACAACCTGGAAACTAGTGGAGTGATGGTCATTGGTCACGAATGAATTCCCCACTGACACAGGAGCGACGTGAAAAGTCTCGTCCCCTCACAACTGATCGAGTGTAACGGTCTGACTTTCAGTATCATCTTCATTTCACTTCTCAAAGCGGTCCCGGAGTCACATAACACATTTGACCCGATCTACATTGGTGGCACTTCGGCAGTCTCGGGCAATATTTGGGAGGAATTCTTCAAGTATTGCTACTACTTCTATCATTATTGCTATTATAGCGATTATTATTCGTACACCTATCTCCGAATTCCACACGTATTCTCACCTCTACTTCCTGCGCACGACAGGGTGTCCTGGTGTGATATCTCATGCATTATGGATTGCCCTACCCGCAATACTGGATCGCTCGTCATGTTATTGTAGGTCTCTGATTCTAAAACAGGACGAAGATTGTATTTATAGTAATGTATGGCACCTTTTATGAGTTTTCTGTTTTAGAGCAAACATTTCGGTGAATGATTGTTTGCCCGTGATTGTGTCCGTGTCAGTAACCAGATGAGAAGCTCCCGCACGGGAGGCTGGTCACGAAGGTTCAGTCGCTCTGGCATTCACGATGAGGTAGTAAATGGGATCAGACATCGGCTTTGTCGTGGAAGCCAGAGAGTGGAGGGAGATTGTTGCATCTCTGACTGGAGGCCTGTGACTCCTACAGTGCCGGAGGGAGCAGCGCTGGGTACGTTTTTGTTTCTCGTCTATATCACCCCATCTGAATGATAATGTGGTTTACTGGAAATCTGCTAATGACAACCTGATTGAAGGTGTAGTGGACAGCGAAGAAGGCTGTAATGACTTACATCGGGATCCACACCAGCTGGGAAAATGGCTGAAAATGGCTGAAGGAATTTAACGCAGACAAATGCGAGGTGCTGCTCTTCGGTAGAACTAACCAGGGGAGGTTGAACGGTCGGGCACTGAGGAGTGCGGTAGAACAAAGGGAGCTGGGAATACAGGTCCATAACTTGTTGGAAGTGGCGTCATAGGTAGATAGGGTCGTAAAGAAAGCTTTGGGCACATTGGCCATGTATCAAAGAGTTAAGTACAGGAGATGGGACGTCACGCTGAAGTAGTGTGATACATTTTGAGGAAATTTACAAGGATGTTGCCAGGTCTGGAGTTCATGTTCTTCCATTGGTTAACAGTGTCTACTGTCGTGATACTTCCTTCATTTTTTCATCCTTGTGCTTTCATTTAATTTCAGTTCCGTGTACTTCTTATCAGAATAGTATATGTTCGTTGGAGTGGTTAATCATGTTTCCATTAATGAAAATATATCCTTAGAAGTTTTACCTGACTGTTGTGTAAAGTATTTATGTCTAATTCTGTTCATCCTTCTTTCCCAGGTGGGAGTTAATGTAAATGGGTTAGAGTGTACATGGTGTTTTCTAAAATTCCTCATTTCAGTCCTTATTTTCCTTTGTAAGTTTTCCAGATCGGTTTTCAGACCGGGATATTATGTGATATGTGTGTTATACACGTCAACATGTATTATTTTGTTTTTCTCGGCTCAAGCTGATAAAACCAGAGGTCCGGGCACACTCATTTCTCAATTGCTCAGAACTTTCCGACTATTTAAATGGTTGTCAGTATTGAGCTTTTCTGGAGATTTATTGACATTCTGGAGTGTGAGGATGGTGACGGGTGAGGAGGAGATGGAGTAGTTGAGGCGTGTGGACAGAGGAGAGAAGAAGGTGAGGGAGCTACACACACTCAGACAGGGGATTGGGAAGTTCCATTCTCTCTGACCCCAAACACAGTAACCAAGACAGCACAAGGGGAGCGGTCTGAAGTTTCCCATTCTCGTTCTGTTCGCCAGTTCCTCCTGTTCCCGAGCTGTGGTTCGAGTTTCTGCTGCTCAGAATTGAGCCTTTCACGCGTCGCAGTTCCGTTCGAATCTCGTCTCCGTTTGACAGAGATCCGGATGTTCACTGTCTCTCTCTGTATCTCTCCCTCTCTCTCTTTATCTATCACTCTCTTTTTTTACTCTTACTTTTTCTCTCTCTCCGCCCCCCCCCCCATTCACTTGATTTCTCTGTGTCTTTCTATCTCTGTCTCTCTCACTCTCTCCCTTTCGGATTTGCTTTCTGTTTCTTTTTTCTGTGTCTCTCCGTATTTTTCTGGCTTTCTGACTGTCCCTCTCTTTTTTTTCCAACTGCCTCTAAATGCTTTTCTATAACAATCATTCTCTCTCTCTTCTCGCACCTCTTTCCGTGGGAGAAAGAGAGTCTAAGGTTTGGGATTGAGAGAAAAGGACTGCGGGAAGAGGGAGAATGGGGGGGGGGGAGAGAGAGAGAGAGAGAGAGAGAGAGAGAGAGAGAGATGAGAGGAGAGAGAGAGGAGAGAGGAGAGGAGAGAGAGAGAGAGAGAGAGAGAGGAGAGAGAGAGAGGAGAGAGGAGAGAGGGGGGGGGGGGAGAGAGAGAGAGAGAGAGAGAGAGAGGAGAGAGAGAGAGAGAGAGAGAGAGAGAGAGAGAGAGAGAGAGAGAGAGGAGAGAGAGAAAGAGGAGAGAGAGAGAGAGATGAGAGAGAGAGAGAGAGAGGAGAGAGAGAGATTTATCCCTCCACACCTCACACACAACTTCACCAAGTCTAGGTGATGGGGAAAGAGGGGGAGACGCCAGAGGTAGACGGGAGAGACAGAGAGAACGAAAGAGTCTGGAGAGGGACTGAGTGTCGGTGGCAGAAAGTCGGGGATGAGGAGAGAGTGGAGAAGGGAACGATGTCCGGATGCCCGGAGACTGGAGGAAGAAAACCCTGCCCAATTGCCATCAGCAGATATATTTCATTGATTCTATTATGGTTATAATTTTATGTTGATTTTCTGTGTACGCCTGCACGAAAATGAATCTCAGAGTTGTATGTGGTGACCGTAGATATAGTTAATAATAAATTTGTTTTACCTTTGAAAGAGACTGTTGGAGAGAGGGAATCTGGGAGGGCGGAGATGAGAACGATTGGGAGGGAGGAGAGTGAGACTGAGAGAAAGGACAGTGAGGGAGAGGAAGAGTCCAAGACGGGAGATAGACCAGGGGAGAGGGAGAAAAATTGTATATGAGAGATTAGCGAGGTGAGGGAGAGATTTGGGATGAGACCGAGGATACTGAGACGGAGAAGGGGGGGTGTGGGGATAGAAAGACTGGGGGGCCTGGAGAGTAAAAGAGGGTAGGAAGAGACGTGTGTGAACAGAACAGCAGGAGGGGTAGAGAGAGTGTCAGGAACAGGGGGTAGAAAGGGAAAAAGGCGGTGAGGGTGTGGAGAGAGTAGGATAGTGTGAGGGAGAGAGGTGGAGGAGAGAGATGAAGAGAGAAAAGGGAACACAGGGGGAAAGAGGGGAGTGAGGGGGAGAGAGGCTGAGGGTGTGAGGAATGGAAGACGGAGGAGCGATGATGGTTTTACTCAGCAAACACGAGGAAATCTGCAGAAGCTGGAAATTCAAACAACACACACAAAATGCCGGTGGAACACAGCAGGCCAGGCAGCATCTATAGGGAGAAGCACTGTCGACGTTTCGGGCCGAGACGGTTTCGTCAGGACGGTTGACAGTGCTTCTCCCTATAGATGCCGCCTGGCATGCTGCTTTCCACCAGCATTTTGTGTGTGTTGTTATGGTTTTACTCATCTCACTTCCTCTCCGCACCTTTTCTTTCTCCCCTCTCCTCCTCAACCTGATACCTCCCGCTCACCCCCCGCCCCACCCGCAGAGAATAGTGGTGATCCGCGATAACCAGCCCGCACTGACAGTCCCTCGCCTCCATCTTCTCCGGCAAGCCCGTGCCCCTTCCTGCCTTTGTCGGGCCCCAGTGACGACACGCTCCCCACTCCACGGGACAGCCTGAAGGATTCGGGCCAAGCGACCTGAGGAGAGCAGGGAAGAAAATCATCGAGACGGGATTTTGGAGACGGTGGTGGTGGGGCTGTGCGGTTTAACGGTATCAACCTTTTCCCCTAGCCACCATTCCTCCACATGGTGCCGCCCAGTTACAGCTCCCGTGTTCCGAGTCGCCCTGTCCCGTCTCGCCGTCCCATCACTCCTGAAACACTTCGCTCTCTGTTCCCTCGCTCTCCACTCTGTCACCAGCCCTTCTCACCCTGGCTGGCGACCATTTTGCAATGGTTACAATTGGCAACCGATCTCTCAGCATCGTAGAATGAGTCATACACTTTTCCTCACCTTCCACTCACTTCCTTCCCTGTATATTCGATCTCAGCTCTTCGTCCCTCCTCTCCTCCTGCCCCCCACCCCCCATCGCTCTCCAAACTCGCCTTCTGCGGAGAGACATTTTGTGGCAGGGTGAAACCTTCCCTTCCAATTCCTCCACCACTAAGTGTGTCACTCCCTCACACTCACCATCACGTTCCTCTCCCCGCCACCCTGATGTTGTGCACCTTATGCTGTTTGCCTGCCATTTTGCGAGTCAATTTTCGCCTCCCCTCTCTGTCCTCTTGTCCTCTCTCTCGTCATCCACCAATCCTGAGGGGTGAACATTTTCTGTTGGGAAATTTCACTCCCCCACCCAATCCCTTCCCTCCGTCGTTGAGTGAATCGCTCCCCTCTCCCTCTTTTGCGACACTCAACTTTCCGTCCAATCAGCTCTGACCGCGCGTCCCGACTCCTTGCTCCCCCTTTCCCCCGTCCACAACCCCCTTTCTTGTAGTTCGTCTTTATTTGCGAAGGAAATGTTACCACCCATCCTTACTCCACGATTGAAAAAGTCACTGCCCCACACTCCCCATCCTGTTCCTACCCACTCCATCCCGTCCTATTACATCCTCTCTCTCCCCATCCCATCACTTCCTCTCCCTCCCCGTCCCATCACTTCCCCTCCCTCCCCGTCTCAGCACTCCCCCTCTCTTCCTGTCGTTTCACTCATCCTCACCCCGTCTTTATCTTCTCCATGTCGTCACCAGTTTGTGACAGGAAATTCCGCCCCTCCCCTTTCCGTCCCCTATTGAGTCAGTGACTTCGCCACGCTCACCGTCTCATCAGTCCACTCCTCGTCCCGTCACTCCTCTTTCTCCCAAACCCCTCACCCCTCCTCCCCAAAACCCACATGTATATGTGTATGTGTGAATATCTGAGATATATACATTAGTTTATTCTATGACAAATTTATTGGATTTTAAACACTTATACAACGCCCAGGATGGTATAAGACACAAATTAAAATACTGCTATTACAATCAATTACACATTTGATCCCCGGACTGTTTCCATGGGCACCACATGCTCCTTCGCCATAGATTCTGTGTGTGACAGTGGCCATTGTAAGTCAGTGTCTCACTCCATCCCTGGCGGCCACATTAACCAAGGGTTCACCCATTTTAAATCGACGCGTCCCTCCCTCTCTTGTGCTCACTTCTACCAAATCCATCACTATCTCCCCAGAGGCCATTTCAAGTGAAGCGTCTGCCGTTTGAAGTCAAGGTGTCCTTCACTCCTTCTCTGCCGCTCACTTTAACCGAGGCGTCGCTCCGTCCTTGGTCCCGTTTCAACCCGGCCGAGCGGGGTCTCCTTCAGTCACCACATCTCTCCCTCCTTGGTCCCGTTTCAACCCGGCCGAGCGGTGTCTCCTTCAGTCACCACATCTCTCCCTCCATGGTCCCGTTTCAACCCGGCCGAACGGTGTCTCCTTCAGTCACCACATATCTCCCTCCTTGGTCCCGTTTCAACCCGGCCGAACGGGGTCTCCTTCAGTCACCACATCTCTCCCTCCTTGGTCCCGTTTCAACCCGGCCGAGCGGGGTCTCCTTCAGTCACCACATCTCTCCCTCCTTGGTCCCGTTTCAACCCGGCCGAGCGGGGTCTCCTTCAGTCACCACATCGCTCCCTCCTTGGTCCCGTTTCAACCCGGCCGAACGGGGTCTCCTTCAGTCACCACATCTCTCCCTCCTTGGTCCCGTTTCAACCCGGCCGAACGGGGTCTCCTCAGTCACCACATCTCTCCCTCCTTGGTCCCGTTTCAACCCGGCCGAACGGGGTCTCCTTCAGTCACCACATCTCTCCCTCCTTGGTCCCGTTTCAACCCGGCCGAACGGGGTCTCCTTCAGTCACCACATCTCTCCCTTTTCCTCAACAGAATTAACGAAGCTAACGTCCGTTTTCAATCGGTGTCTCAGCTCCTCCCTTCCTGGCGCTCACTCTAAACAAGGTATCACAATCGGAAACTGCCCCGTCAGACAGATTAAGCGAATCAGCTGCCAATTTTTGTCAGAGCAATAGATCATTTTATATCGACCCATTACCCCCTCCCTCTTCTCAATGTGCCACTGTCTCCATTTCGGCCACTTTACCCGTTGCGTCTCTTCCTCTCTGTTGTCTGTCCATCACTCTCTCCCTGTCGGCCATTGTAACAAAGGATTCAGGGACTATTTCAGATCGGGCAGCCACTCCCTCGGACTTGTCAGTGTGTTACTCCCTTCCTGGAGTCTCTTTTATATCGGTGCATCCCTCCCCCCACCCCCGGTGACATTTTTCAATGCGCGCGTCGCTTCCTACCTGGTGATAATTTTGTATTCTGGCTTAAATCTAGAATCCTATTTTTAATCGGAACATAAACCCCCTCCCAGTTATAATTTTCAATCAGTGTGTCATCCCCACCCTGTCGGTCATTTTAACTCTGCCGGTCACTCCCAATCTGTTGTCAGTGTGTCACGCCTTCCCTGAGGAACAAGGTGACCTCGGCCATCTTAATTCCGCCCATCGCCCCCTCCATGGCGTTCATTGTCACTCAGCCCATCACTTTCTCCCTGCAGACAATTTTCAGTCAACCTTTCACTCCCTCTCTAGTGACCATTCTAAATCCTTCTGTCGTTCCCTCCCTATTCACCATTTTCAATCAGGAGCCCCTCGCAGGACAGCCACTCTCGACCACCCTCCACTTGATTGCGCAGACTGTTTATCACTAATAATAAATATATCGCAAACAATAGACACCCATCCGACATCCTCATCTCCGGACTCTGTGCGTTATCTCTCAAAATGTCGTAGAGAGAGGAGGATACAGACACCAGGAAACATCTGCTGTAATATTCCTGGTGTCGATACAGAGACCCGACCTTTCCTTGTTAGCTAATAAACCCGTTGGACTTATCGTCAAATTTCGTAAACCGCACTCTGTGTTCTGTCAAATACAGAATTCAGGCGTTCCCGCCAACTTCCCAGATCCCATTCCCGTTGGAAATGAACTAGAAGGGGACCCATTGAGATGCAGATGGTGGGAGTGAATGGGAAGTGCTGGGTCCCATTGGGAGTGAACGGGAATGGGTGGAGTCCATTGGGAGGTCTGGCGATGAGAGTGAAAGGGAAGGAAAGGGGTCCAGTTGGAATGCCTGGGCGGTAGGAGCGAATGGGAAGGGAAGGGGTCTATTGAGAGTGCGGACGGTGGGAGTGAATGGGAAGCGCTGGGTTCCATTGGGAGTGCGAAAGATGAGAGGGAACGAGAAGAGGTGGGGTCCATTGGGAGTTCGGGCGAGTTTGATTGGAAGCGCGGCCCGTGTGAGATGACTCGAAAGAACAGCGCCATCTTACGAGTGCCCACGGCGGGAGAAGATGGGAAGAGGTGAAGTCCCGTTTTTGCAAAATTATCCTCATATTCGATTTCACCCTCGGCGACTTCACAATCCCAGAAATCAGATGTGATTGTTAACCACTAGGGTTCTGATATCCATCCGTATTCCCCTGGCCGTGTGTGCGCCCTCACACCCTCGCCGAACCGTCCACCCTGCATCCCTCCCCATCGTTCCACTACTTCTCTCCTCGTCTCTCTGACCTCCTCGACAGAGATTCATCTCGTGTGTGTGAGTGTGTGTGTGTGTGTGTGTGTGTGTGTGTGTGTGTGTGTGTGTGTGTGTGTGTGTGTGTGTGTGTGTGTGTGTGTGTGTGTGGTGGGGGGAGAGGTTGTGGGGTTCCTTGTGCTACAGCTTCAAACGGAGACTGTCCTCTCTAATTCGTTTCAACTCAGGAATTTAGCTGATATATCTCACTCTACAGATACATTTTCTCCGTGTCTGGGCACGAGAGGGCGTGACTGGACTGCGCAGAGTGAGCTTCATTCTGTGCCTGGCCCCTGGAGTCCGTGAGGGGATGGTCTGGAGGGAGATTCACTCTGTGTCTGACTCCAAAATTGTGAAATGGGATTGTGTGGAAGGAGATTCTCTCGGTATCTGACCCTGGGAGTGTGTGATGGGACGGTGTGGGGGCAGAATAACCCCGTGTCTGACCCCGGGTGTGTGTGTTGGGATGGTATGGAGGGATCTTCACCACATACTTAACGCCGGTATTCCATCCCCCATCCGTCTCGTACTCCTGACCTTGGTGGAATCACGTCTGATGTTGTAGTCTATTTTAACCGTCTGCGGGGGCAGGAGGGGGGGGGCAGTTAGGCAGGAAGGGGGCTGGGTAGAGATGAGATCCTGGACACCCAGACTCTGCGAGTCCGGCCTCCCTCAGCCTGGAGCTGAAACGCTACTGTGTCAGTGTGAGGAGCTCCGACCCACTGTTGTCGTGCACAAGGTGCGGGGGACAGCAGAAACCTCAAATAAAACTGGAGTCCGACACCAAGACAGGAAGTTACAGCGGTTTATTGATTACATTATGACAAATGTAAATTTAATAACGTGTTTGCTGCTGACGTGCGGGAATAAATAAGCTGCTCCCGACTCACTCACAGTCACACACAATGAACTGACTGGCGACAACAAGTGACAATATGAATAACCAGTCCCGTTTCTCACTGTCACTCTGCATCGATTATTATGTAATCACACTTCAGGGCCGGGGCCGAGATCGCTGCAGATTCAAGGTGTCTGCCGAGGTATTTGTCATAATATTTGGAAACTGTGCACCAAATTCATATAGTAAACTAAGAATAAATGATGTTGAAAACGATAAGCTATCGGAAACAAATTTTTTAGGAGTGGTAATTGTAGTGTTCTCGCACAGGTGTAAAAACTCTGAACTAAACAGCAAGTATAATACGGAGTCAATGAGGCGCGATCCCAGTAAGATTAACCGTTTACTGTTCACTCTTCCACATTAACGTATGGTGTAAACTGTTGGTAAAACAATACAAAATATATACAGTATTTGTTTCCTTCTTGGCATCGCATTTACATCATAAATGCTTGTAAAAGTAAAAATACAAGCAACTATATTACATGAAAGTACAACATACAGTCAGAATCTACTTACGCCATCAACTGGCTTTAAATACATCAACACAAACTATCCGCAACTCTTTAAATAACAAAGAACATAAGCTTTATCAACCGTCATTACTTTTAACAGAATCAGCGTTAAAATTTTTACTTCAACATATCAATTATCTTATAAACTTACGGCGTTGCTTCTATGATGTTTCTAGTGCGTAGAATGAAACTGTTCTCGCGCTAATCCTGCACACACAAGCCCCCTCCTTCCCGTTTCTCCAAACCGGTATTTTCCAACAAGACGCAGCGAAACCGGGTGTGACGTCATCGCATGCCGCGATATATCACAGACTACGAATTTACTTTCAACAATCTTAACTTTAACTAAAAAATAATTACAAACAAATTACTAAAGCGAAAATATAATAAACTAAATGAACGCCTTAAAGGCAACACACGCCTGACCTTCGTAAGGTCACAATAAAGAGAATACAAAACTTCAGTCTCTAAATCAGTCCTTAGGGAGAAGTAGAACGACTTCTGCAACTGGCCTTTGGTAAGTTCTCACATCACCTTGGTCAGAAGTTTTCAACTCAACCTTGCTGACATGTCCATCCCTACCAGGGAACGTGGCAGTGATTCTGGCCATGTGAATGAGGAACGCAAGTCCTCTCACTAAAGAATTCAAAGTGGAGAACCGCTGAAAGCGCTCATTAGTACGTATTGATTCTTCAAGATCGGTGACTCTTGTTTGTATTTGCTGCTGAATTTTCGAGTCTCTTTCGGGTTCGATCAGCTCAAATGTCTCGCTCATTTGAGTTTTTTTCTGTTGGTGGCTGATACAGAAAGGGGGGTCCGGTGAACCAGGATGTCTGAGCCAGACGGGATGCAGGTAAGGATCTCGATGCATGGTCTGTAGGGTTATCCTCTGTACGTACATAATACCATTGTTCAGGCTTTGATAACAGGCGGATACGTTGAACTCTATTATGAACGTACACGTAGAAATGTTTTGATTCGTTGTAAATATAACCAAGCACTACTTTGCTATCTGTGTAGAACTTGATATCGTCCAGCTCTAAGACTAGCTCGTCCTGGATAAGATCCGCGATTTCCACAGCCAGGACAGCTGCGCACAGTTCAAGCCTATCACAAAACGAGCGCCGATGCACTGCTCCATTCGCAGGAGGATTAAAATGTTGCCATGGGACAGGAACAGAATTAACAATTCGGTTTCTTAACCTTTAGTAAGAATGGATTCAAATATTACCCGGCTTTTACTGGAAATCCTGTCTTGTTTTACTTTGAGCGGCGGAGACTGCGGGGAAATCTGTTAGAGGTTTGTAAGATTATGAATGACTTTGACAGAGTAGTCAGGGAGCATCTTTTCGCTGGTTAGAAATTTCTAATACCAGAGGACATGTAATGAAGGTGTGAGGGGGTGGTTGCAAAGGGAATGTGAGGGTAAGTTGTTTTACTCAGGGAGGGAGTGATGAATGCTTGGAATGAGCTGTCTGTTATGGTGGTGGAAGCCAATACATCGGAGTCTTTGAAGACACGTTTAGATAGGCACATGCGTGTGAGGAAGATTGAGAGGATATGGACATTGTGCAAACAAGATGGATTAGATTTTAGGGGGGGGGGGTTGATTTATTTCTTAGCTGGTTCAGCATAACATTAACATAGAAAACAGAAAACCTGCAGCGCAATACAGGCCCTTCGGACCACAAAGTTGTGCCGAACATTTCCCTATCTTAGAAGTTACTAGGCTTACCTATAGCCCTCTACTTTACTAAGCTCCATGTAACTATCTAAAAGCCTCTTAAAAGACCCTATCGTATCCGCCTCCACCATTGTTTTCGGCAGCCCATTCCACACACTCACCACTCTCTGAGTAAAAAAAAACTAACCCCTGACATCTCCTCTGTACCTGCTCCCCAGCACCTTCACCCTGTGTCATCCTGTGGCAACAATTACAGCCCTGGGAAAAAGCCTCTGACTATCCACACGATCAACTTGTACACATCTATCAGGTCACCTCTCATCCTCCGTCACTCCAAGGAGAAAAGGCCGAGTTCACTCAACCTATTCTCATAAGGCATTCTCCCCAATCCAGGCAACATCCTTGTAAATCTCCTCTGCACCCTTTCTATGGTTTCCACATCCGTCTTGTAGTGAGTTGAGTAGAACTGAGCACAGTACTCCAAGTGGGTTCAGACCAGGGTCCTATATAGCTGCAACACAAGCCAGCCAGGAAAGCTAGTCCCTGCAGAGCTGAGCATCCATTGTCTGTAACAGCAAAGGTAATGAGGACTCTGGCCAGAAAGCATCCAGGCTGAGGTTGCAGAAAGAGTGTACATATGCACATTGATGTCTTCATAGCCATCGTCAACACTTCACTCATCCAGGCTGCTGTTCCCACGTGCTTTAAAACATCCACCATCACCCCTGCACCAAAGAACTCTACACATTTAGAACAACGCGACTACTGCCCAGTGGTGCTGTCGCCAATCAGCATTAAGTGCTTTGACGGCTGATAACAGCACGGATCAAAAACTCCAATCCTCGCTCACTGGGCACTCACCAATATGCTTACCGACTGAATCGCTAAGTGGCAGATGACATTGCATCTGTCATTTCCCTTGGCCTGACATGCCTAACAAAGAGACAATTAGGTCCAAATGTTGTTTCTGGATTTCATTTCGGCATTCAACACTGTTTTCCCACAAACCTTGGTGAACAAATTCCCACGCCTCTGTCTAAACTGTGCAACTGGGTGGTGGACTTCCTAACCAATAGACGACAGACAGTCAGGGTGCACAACTGGTCCTCCCTTCCCATCATTGTCAACCTGTGTGACCCTCAGCCTTGTGCTGAGACCATTGCTCTACACTCTGTTCACAAGCGATTGCAAATCCAAACACCCGAGTAAGGCCTACCCAACATAAAGCTGCTGGAAAAGTGCCATCATCAAGGGTCAATCAGGGATTGTTTGTCCCACTCACATCAGCCCATCAGGGAAGAGGCTACATAACATCCACACCAGGACAATCAGCCTCAGAACAGCTATTCCCCTAAACAATAAACCTGATCAACACCTCCACACTCACCAGCCCACCCCTCCACACCCTCACCACTAATTTAACATTCCCTATCAATCAACTTATGTCCAGACACTCCTGTGCCTAACGTCACTTTATGGACATAGAATAAATGTCAGTCTCAAATGTCCAGACTCTCCTGTGCCTAACATCATTTAATGGACATACAATCAATGCTTTTTTTAAAATAATCATACTGTATATACCGTGTTTTTTTTTATTATTGTGGTCTCTATCATTTTGTTTCCTTTTTCCTGTCCTGCTTTGGACCCAGAGTAACAATTATTTCGTTCTCCTATACACCAGTGTACTGGAATGATTTTAAACAATCTTGAATCATAAACCCTGGGAAAAATACCACAACCAACCACATTATCTAAACTCCCTTTTGATTTTAAAAACTCCTACAATGTCACCTCCATTCTCCTCTGGAATGATCCAGTTTGGCGAACCTCTTCCTATGACTCGCCCCTCTAGTCCAGGCAGCATCTTCAGCAATCTGTTCTGCACCGTCTCTAGATTGATAATATCTTTCCTATAGTAGTGTGAACACAACTATACATAATAGTCTGTGCAGCCTCACCAACTATTTATATGACTACAATATATTCTCGCACAGGTATAAAAACTCTGATCTAAACACTAAGTATAAAGCGGAGTCAATGAGGCGCGATCCCAGTAAGATTAACCGTTTACTGTTCACTCTTCCACATTAACGTATGGTGTAAACTGTTGATAAAACAATACAAAATATATACAGTATTTGTTTCCTTCTTGGCATCGCATTTACATCATAAGTACTTGTAAAAGTAAAAATACAAGAAACTATATTACATTAAAGCACAACATACAGTCAGAATCTACTTACGCCATCAACTGGCTTTAAATACATCAACACAAACTATCCGCAACTCTTTAAATAACAAAGAACATAAACTTTATCAACCGTCATTACTTATAACAGAATCAGCGTTAACATTTTTACTTCAACATATCGATTATCTTATGAACTTACGGCGTTGTTTCTATGACGTTTCTTAGTGCGTAGAATGAAACTGTTCTCGCGCTGATCCTGCACACACAAGCCCCCTCCTTCCCGTTTCTCCAAACCGGTATTTTCCCACAAGACGCAGCGAAACCGGGTGTGATGTCATCGCAGGCCGCGATACCTTACAGCTAATGAATTTACTTTCAACAACCGTAACTTTAACTAGAAAACGATTATAAACTAATTATTAAAGCGAAAATGTAATAAACTAAACGAATGCCTTAAGGGCAACACAGTAATAGATAATAAATAGAGTAGTGTCAAGGCAAAAATGACTAAATCTATTACAATATTGTACAAAGCGCAAGATTACTTAAATCAGGAATCTTTGTTCACTTATAGTCCCATGCATGATTTACTGAAAATACGAACTGAATGTTTCTACTCCAAAAGAAAGCCATACGAATTATAAATAAGACATGTTATTATGAGCCAACTAATTCACTATTTATTCAACTAAACACTTTAAAGTTCAGAGATTTCGTAGATTTTAAAATAATACAAATTATATGTAAAGTAAAAAATGGACAGTTACCACAAATTATCCAAAGGTTAATGAGAGAACGTCAACTTGGTTTAAGAGGAACCTGTATATTTCAAAAACAAAGAATAAGAACAAATGAAAAGCTCATTCAGTCAGAGGGGTGAATTTAAGTTTGAAAAAAAAACTTAATGAACAAATATAAAATACATGAATTAAAATGAATCGGAGTAATGTGATGATTGAAGCCAAATATGTTATTTTGTAAGTGAGGGGGTAATAAGCTGTAGCTTCAGACTACAGCCTTTCGGTCTGTTTTGAAGAATATCTATGTTTTTGTTGTTTTTTTTATTATTTAATGTCTTATAAAATCATCGTTGAAATTGATGCTTTTTCTTATGTTTGTACTGACCGAAAAAAAATAATTCATTCATTTAACAACGTTATATTAGCCAGACTGAAGAATGGACCACATTCAGCAAGGTGAGCAAAAGGATTCTCTCCCGACAGTGGTGACACAGACTGAGCCCCGACACTCGGGCTCTTCCTGTCTGTGTAAGTCCGCGGGGTCTCACGTGGTGGAGTCTCGAACCCGCATATCCGGCGGAAGCTGCGCCGCGGGACAACAGGCGGAAATCCGTCACCTCAGCAACATTGCAAACGTCACAGAGCACGGTGCTGAAGCCAGTTCTGTTAGAACGGTTGGGAATTAAACCTGGCGCGAGGCAATTAAAGGTAAGGACGTAAGTTAAAGGCGAGGGTGGGAATCGGACAAAAATGACCCCATCCCGCGAAGGGGGATGTTCACACATCAGATGTTCACACGGTCACTGCCAGTCTGGGTTTGGTTTCCTGAAGAGATCTCAGTTCCTTCTCCCCGGTCCGACTGAATTGATTCCTCGCCAGCCTGAAACAGATGGGAGAATAAAGATGAAATGAACAGATTACACAAAAGTTTCAGTAACAGGGGACCGGGGTTAAGGTTTCAACAACACTCACAGACAAATATCGCCAGAAAACCCGCAGATCCACTGATGTATTACCACACTGAACATTAACACAAACACTCACCAGATACACTCCAGATTTGGGTGGGTCAGTATGAGGCGGCGGAGAGTGGGAACAGATCGGTCTGTGAGCGAGTTTAATTCCAGGTCCAGCTCCGTCAGTGATTGATTTGTACTAAGAGCGGAGACGAGATCCTCGGCACCAGAATCTGTGAGACCGACACTCCACAGCCTGGAGATGAGAGAGAGTGAGGGTGAAGGACACAGAGAGACAGGAGACGGTACAAATCCCCAGTCTTTATCAGGAACACAATTACTGATCACATTAATGTTCAGTGTCAGACACCCAGTGACTGTAAACACAATCTCCCACCGTCTGGTACTTACTCCAGTTTCTGTATTTTACACTCCGGGATCCTCAGAGCCTCAGACAGCAGTTTCACTCCTAAATCTCCCAGTTTATTCCGGCCAAGTCTAAACACAGACAAAATAATGAACAAAGTGATTCAAATCGTGTGTCTCAGGGAATTTCTCTCACTCGGATATCTCAGGAAAAATTAAACCCTTCAGTATATCACTGCTGAGAGTTTCCATCACTGTCAATGTCCCTCACTGATCAGCTCCAGCGTACTCACCAAATGTCAATAATTTAGTCTGTCGATGTGACCCTGTAAACTCAAAATATTCGGTCCCATTCCCCGATGGTTAGAAAACTGTCCCTGACGTGAGTGGGACGGGAGAGCTAGGGTCAGAGAGTGGAAGAAAGTCAGACATTGAGGAAGATTTGTGAATGAGAAAGTGTCGAATGGAGCTGGTGTAAGATACCACACCTGAGGAAGGAGGTTAAGGAAGAGATTCCCATGAGGAAGGGGGATGGGGAAGAGAGGTCCCACGGGGGAAATGTGTGGAGAAGAGAGTTCCCACGGGAGAAAGGGCTGGAGAAGAGAGATCACACAGGAAAAGGGGGATGGGGAAGAGGGATACCACAGGAGGAAGGGGGATGGGGAAGAGAGAACACACAGGAGGAAGGGGGAACAGGAAAGTAGTTCCCATACGACGAAGTGGAATAGGAAAGTAAGTTCCCAATGGAGGAGGGGTGATGGTGAAGAGGGATCCCACGGGAGGCAGGGAGTTAGGTACCAGGGAACCCACAGGAGAATGGGAGATGCGAAAGAGAGATCCAACAGGAGGAAGAGAAATGGGGAAGAGAGATCTTACAGGAGGCAGGGTATAGGCAAGACAGATCCAACAGGAGGACAGGAGGAAAGGTGATGTGGATGTGTGATCCCAATGGAGGAAGGGGGTGTGGAAGAGAGTTCCCACTGGAGGGAGGCGAATGTGGAAGACAGTTCCAACAGGAAAATGGGGATGGGGAGGAGACATCCCACAGGAGGAAAGGTGATGGAGAAGAGAGATCCCACTGCAGGAAGGGGGATGGGGAAGAGAGTAACCACAGGAGGAAGGTGAATGCGGAATAGAGCCCTCAGGAGGAATGGCGATGGGAAGAGTGATCCCACAGGAGGATGGGGGATGGGGAAGAGAGACTCCACTGGAGGATGGGGGATGGGGAAGAGAGAACCCACAGGAGGATGGGGGATGGGGAAGAGAGACTCCACTGGAGGATGGGGGATGGGGAAGAGAGATCCCACAAGAGGAATCCGAGGGTAAACGATAATCTTTCATGACAAAGGAATGCAGATCTATATTGCACGGGAGCATTGGGTCTGAATAGAGACCCAGAGGAGATGGGCCCCTGTTGTCTGGGTATCTGGCAGTGAGGTAAGTCACACACGGGGAATGGCAGTGGAGAACAATCTCACAATGGTATTTCCCTCCCTCTCACCGCGACACTCCACTGACAGTCTCGTAACTTCGCCGGGAAATGGGAGCGAATTTCTAACCCACCTGCTGCAGTCAATGTCGTTCTGGGTGTCAGTAACAGTGAGAAGGAACATTCTCAATGGACGTGTCACAGGCAGCGAGAAACACGGCCATTCCTGTGACTTACTACCATTAAACCAATGACCGTTGTTCACTGAACTGATGAAGTCTCCAACATCTCTTCACAAGGAAACACAGAACCTTCGTGTCCTTGGGAAATTACTGACAGATCCCCTGGGCATTTGCTACAATTCTTTACAATCTGATATGCTACAGTTTTACCCAAAATCCTTTACATTGAAACAACATAATGGAACAGTTTCACAGTTCAGAGTGAGAGAATAATCAAGTTACCCCAGTTCCAGGCACTTGTCCAGCCCGGGTCCCAGCCGCTGGATTCCTTCACACTGAATGTCGCAGTTCTCCAGGTCAAGGTGTTTTATTGTATCACAGAGTCCAATGACATGAGACAGGACCGCGCAGTCAATCGGGGTCAGTGTCATTCCACTGAATGAAACTATCTGCACAGACCCCAGTGCGGCCTGTGCCACTCTGCGATTCTGAGACTCGAACAGGTAGTGCAATGTGTTCAGGAGGCTCCTTTTACCAGCTTCATTCTCTGTGTTTCTTCTTTGGCGTTTAACCTCCTCCTTCACCCAGTCAATCACCTGACAGGTTGTTTCATGAGGAAATTGACCCAGAAACCCTTCCAGGTCCCGAACTGTCATTGGGGAGGAGAGACCAGCAGCAAAACGGAGAAATACCTCAAATCGCCCATCTTCCGTGTTGTGGGCTTCAGTGAGGAATTTCAGGACATCCCCGGAATGTGGATTCAGGAATTGTGCGACTGCAGCTACAAACTCTTGGATGGTGAGGTGTGGGAATGTGTATACCACGCTCCGGGCAGAATCCTCTCTCTCCAAAAGCTCCATCAAGAACCCGGACAGGAACTTGGAAGGCTCCAGATTGTAGTTAATCAAATCTCCATCTGTAAACACAATCTTCCTCTCGGACACTCCTCTGAAGGCCATCTGACCAACCCTGAGTAACACATCACGGAGGTTCTCAATCTCACGGCCGTGGTTTTTCAGGATGTTGTAAATATAGTAGGAGTACAGTTGGGTGATGGTCTTGGGAACTCGCTGTGGGTCCCTGACTCTTTGTGTGAAGAAGGGTCCCAGTGCCAGAGCGAGGATCCAGCAGTAAGAGGGGTTGTAGCTCATGGTGTACAGGATCTCGTTCTCCTTCACGTGTTTGAAAACAGCTTCCGCTACCGTCTGATCTTCAAAATACCTGATGAAATATTCCTTCCTTTCCCCACCAAAATATCCCAGGATTTCAGCCCAGACACTGATCTCAGCCTTTTCCAATAAATGTAACGCAGTGGGGCGAGTGGTCACCAGCACTGAACACCCTGGGAGCAGTTTGCCCTGGATTAAACTGTACACAATGTCAGACACTTCACACCACCACTCGGGATCTGGGCACTGGTGCTTGGGTTTTGTGTCTCTTCGACTGTCAGCAAAATCAATTTCGTCATTGAATTCATCCAAACCATCAAATATAAACAGCAATCTCTCTGGGTTGTTCCAGACGTCTCTCAGAGTATTCCCAAGGTAAGGATACTGATCCAGAATCAGTTCACTCAGATTTATTCTGCAGTTAATGGAGTTTAAATCCCGGAATTTGAAATTAAAGACAAACTGGAACTGTTGGTATATTTTCCCCGTGGCCCAGTCATAAACAGTCTTTTGTA